>NC_134359.1:275964067-276221567 GCF_048569485.1 Anomaloglossus baeobatrachus
GATCAGCAAAGACTTTGCTACCTACCCCGGTGTCATCCTGGGGATGGATAAGAATGGCGTATTTTTGAATGTGCTTGATGCAAATCAAAACATCCTGTTTGCAACTAGGGCCCAAGTGCTGCCACTGATGGGGTGGGTGTCTGTGTGGCCCAATTTTTGGAAAAAAGGGAGACTCCGCTTGGAGTAACCCTTGCTTGATGTGTTTTTAAAAGAAGCCAAGATGAACAGAGCTGGGATCAGGAAATACTTTGCTACCTACCCCGGTGTCATCCTGGGGACGGATAAGAATGGCGTATTTTTGAATGTGCTTGATGCAAATCAAAACATCCTGTTTGCAACTAGGGCCCAAGTGCTGCCACTGATGGGGTGGGTGTCTGTGTGGCCCAATTTTTGGAAAAAAAGGGAGACTCCGCTTGGAGTAACCCTTGCTTGATGTGTTTTTAAAAGAAGCCAAGATGAACAGAGCTGGGATCAGGAAAGACTTTGCTACCTACCCCGGTGTCATCCTGGGGACGGATAAGAATGGCGTATTTTTGAATGTGCTTGATGCAAATCAAAACATCCTGTTTGCAACTAGGGCCCAAGTGCTGCCACTGATGGGGTGGGTGTCTGTGTGGCCCAATTTTTGGAAAAAAAAAGGGAGACTCCGCTTGGAGTAACCCTTGCTTGATGTGTTTTTAAAAGAAGCCAAGATGAACAGAGCTGGGATCAGCAAAGACTTTGCTACCTACCCCGGTGTCATCCTGGGGACGGATAAGAATGGCGTATTTTTGAATGTGCTTGATGCAAATCAAAACATCCTGTTTGCAACTAGGGCCCAAGTGCTGCCACTGATGGGGTGGGTGTCTGTGTGGCCCAATTTTTGGAAAAAAGGGAGACTCCGCTTGGAGTAACCCTTGCTTGATGTGTTTTTAAAAGAAGCCAAGATGAACAGAGCTGGGATCAGGAAATACTTTGCTACCTACCCCGGTGTCATCCTGGGGACGGATAAGAATGGCGTATTTTTGAATGTGCTTGATGCAAATCAAAACATCCTGTTTGCAACTAGGGCCCAAGTGCTGCCACTGATGGGGTGGGTGTCTGTGTGGCCCAATTTTTGGAAAAAAAGGGAGACTCCGCTTGGAGTAACCCTTGCTTGATGTGTTTTTAAAAGAAGCCAAGATGAACAGAGCTGGGATCAGCAAAAACTTTGCTACCTACCCCGGTGTCATCCTGGGGACGGATAAGAATGGCGTATTTTTGAATGTGCTTGATGCAAATCAAAACATCCTGTTTGCAACTAGGGCCCAAGTGCTGCCACTGATGGGGTGGGTGTCTGTGTGGCCCAATTTTTGGAAAAAAAGGGAGACTCCGCTTGGAGTAACCCTTGCTTGATGTGTTTTTAAAAGAAGCCAAGATGAACAGAGCTGGGATCAGCAAAGACTTTGCTACCTACCCCGGTGTCATCCTGGGGACGGATAAGAATGGCGTATTTTTGAATGTGCTTGATGCAAATCAAAACATCCTGTTTGCAACTAGGGCCCAAGTGCTGCCACTGATGGGGTGGGTGTCTGTGTGGCCCAATTTTTGGAAAAAAGGGAGACTCCGCTTGGAGTAACCCTTGCTTGATGTGTTTTTAAAAGAAGCCAAGATGAACAGAGCTGGGATCAGGAAATACTTTGCTACCTACCCCGGTGTCATCCTGGGGACGGATAAGAATGGCGTATTTTTGAATGTGCTTGATGCAAATCAAAACATCCTGTTTGCAACTAGGGCCCAAGTGCTGCCACTGATGGGGTGGGTGTCTGTGTGGCCCAATTTTTGGAAAAAAAGGGAGACTCCGCTTGGAGTAACCCTTGCTTGATGTGTTTTTAAAAGAAGCCAAGATGAACAGAGCTGGGATCAGCAAAGACTTTGCTACCTACCCCGGTGTCATCCTGGGGACGGATAAGAATGGCGTATTTTTGAATGTGCTTGATGCAAATCAAAACATCCTGTTTGCAACTAGGGCCCAAGTGCTGCCACTGATGGGGTGGGTGTCTGTGTGGCCCAATTTTTGGAAAAAAAGGGAGACTCCGCTTGGAGTAACCCTTGCTTGATGTGTTTTTAAAAGAAGCCAAGATGAACAGAGCTGGGATCAGGAAAGACTTTGCTACCTACCCCGGTGTCATCCTGGGGACGGATAAGAATGGCGTATTTTTGAATGTGCTTGATGCAAATGTAGCTGTGAAGTGTACAACTGGGGCACAACTGCTGCCACTGAAGGGGTGGGTGTGTGTGTGGCCCAATTTTTGGAAAAAATGGAGACTCCGCTTGGAGTCACCTTGCGGTGTTTTACATGATTTTAGAAGGGCGTGCCATGCCTATATCTGTGTGTCCTCCTCTTTTTCCTTGTCCAGCTGTTTTGTTTTCGCATGAGTATATGTCCTTGTCACTTTCCAATGTGTTTGAGTTGTTTGTCACCTTTAGGACACCTTTGAGGGTGTTTTCTAGGTGTTTTTCTGTGTTTGTGATTGCCTGCCATTGTTTCCTATGCAGTTCGAGTTCGGTTCGTCGAACGTTCGACGAACCGAACTCGAACGGGAGGTCCGTTCGGCGAACCAACCTCGAGCCGAACCGCGACCGGTTCGCTCATCTCTACTCCTGACAGCCCCTATGGTAAATGTAAGTGTTATATACGGTACTGGATCTCGGCTCTGTTATCTCTTATTGGTCTGTGAACATTTAATATGTCATGTGTGCGCAATTTTCAATTTACACAATAAAAAAACTGGACGGGAGTCGTGGGAAATGTCATTGAATTGTAATATGGTTTATTATATAGGATTCCGGTGTCCACCGTTGTTTTTCTCATTATGTCTGGGAATTAGATTTCCTTACACATCACAATCCAGAGGTGCAGTTGGAACAACAACAGAAAAAGCAAGTTAAGCATTAAAACAGGGGTGGGGAACCTCTGGCCCGCAGGCCGTATGCGGCCCGCGATGACTTTTTATGCAGCCCCTGGGCACATTCCTGGGGATCGCAGTACTCGGGTGGCAGCCGTGGTCTTGTCGGCTGCCGACCCTTTTAATTACAATGAGTGGGGCACATACAATTAGGTTCTCCATATGCTGGCCTGTGCCAGCATACTGAGAACGTACTTTGTAGAGAGAGATGCCCGGCACTCCAGTCATGGAGAAGAAGAGGAGCAGTAGGTTCACCGGCCTCCCTGCAGTACATGCGTCCCGGCGCTGTGTGAGCCATGCTGCATCCCGCCCATTCCCTTCATTAGCTGCGTGGAGCTGACAGGAGCGGCGGTGTCTTCTGCAACTCCGGTCACCTTCATGCAGCAGAGCGGGAAGCGACGCTGGACCATCCTTGATTACGCCGGACATGGAGGGCTTTTTCGGGCTTATAAAATTGGTGAACAAGGCAATTTGTTAGTGTTTTTTTTTCTAATAAAGGATTGTTCGGGTGTGTGTGTTTATTTACTGTAATTTACAGATCAATCATGGAAGGTATCTCGGGGAGACGCCTGACATGATTAATCTCGGACTTATTGGCAGCTATGGGCTGCCAATAACTCCTTATTACCCCGATTTGCCAACGCACCAGGGCAAATCGGGAAGAGACGGGTACAGTCCCAGAACTGTCGCATATAATGTATGCGGCAATTCTGGGCGGCTGCTGACTGATATTGTTAGGCTGGGGGGCTCCCTATAACGTGGGGCTCCCCATCCTGAGAATACCAGCCTTCAGCCGTATGGCTTTATCTGGCTGGTATTAAAATTGGGGGGGACCGCACGCCGTTTTTTTTAATTATTTATTTATTTATTTTACTGCACAGTATAGACACGCCCACCGGCTGCTGTGATTGGGTGCAGTGAGACAGCTGTCACTCAGCGTGGGGGCGTGTCTGACTGCAACCACTCACAGGTGTCTGTGGGTGGGGAAAGCAGGGAATACGAGATTGATTAATGAGCGGCCGGCATATTCAAAGTAATTGTTGCCGCGTATTCTCTGCACAGCTGTTCCTCGCCACGCTGGTGATCGGTGAGCGGTATGAGCCGGGGGAAGAAAAAAACCGAGCGCCAATGTAAGTATGACTGAGAACAGCAGAAAAAAAGGTAAATATACTGAATTTAATTTAAAAAAAATAATAAAATAATAAGATCGCTAGTGTAAAAACGCACACGCACGAAACGTGCTGGACACGGAGATACTCCGCGTGCGGTCCGTGCAGGCACGGACCCATAGACTAAAGCGGGTCCGTGCCTGCGTGCTGCCGGCCAAAAACGGACATGTCGTCCGGGTAGAAAAGGGCACACACGTACTTACCACACGGACACACGTTCCGTGTGATTTTACGTGTGTGTGCCATCTACCATTGAATAACATGGGTCTCCGTGTGTACGTGTCTCCGGTACGTGCAAATACGTACCGCACACGTACAAATTAAACGGATGTGTGTTGCGGGTCTAAAAGGTATC
The DNA here is from genome assembly GCF_048569485.1 of Anomaloglossus baeobatrachus. Taxonomy (NCBI): domain Eukaryota; kingdom Metazoa; phylum Chordata; class Amphibia; order Anura; family Aromobatidae; genus Anomaloglossus; species Anomaloglossus baeobatrachus. Next base: position 275,968,519 of record NC_134359.1, read on the forward strand.
AACCACAGAGGACTCTCTGTTCTTTTAAAGGGAATCTGTCACCAGATTTGGGGCCTATAAGCTGCAGCCACCACCAGTTAGCTCTTATATACAGCATTCTAACATGCTGTATATAAAAGAGCCCAGGCCGCTGTGTAGAATGTAAAAATCACTTTATAATACTCACCTAAACGGGCGGTGCAGACTGGTCAAATGGGTGTCTCCGTTCTCCAGTACTGGCGCATCCTCTTTTGGCCATCTATGTCCTCTTTCTTCTGAAGCCGGGGTGCATGACACGTCCTACATCATCCACACTAGCCGGCATTGAGCTCCTGCGCAGGTGCACTATATTAATTTGATCTGCCTTGCTCATGACAAATCAAAGTGCACCTGCGCAGGACCTCAATGCCGACCTCTGTGCATGACATAGGACACGTCATGCACCCAGGCTTCAGAAGAAGGAGGACAAAGATGGCCGAAAGAGGAGGCGCCGCACCCAGGGAACAGAGCCACCCAATCGACAAGTCTGCACCGCACCGCCCATTTAGGTGAGTATTATAAAGTGGTTTTTATGTTCTACACAGCGGACTGGGCTCTTATATACAGCATGTTAGAATGCTGCATATAAGAGCCCAGTGGTGGTGACCGCAGCTTATAGGCCCCAAATCACTTGACAGATTCCCTTTAAAAGAACAGAGAGTCCTCTGTGGTTGATACCTTTTAATTCAGGGGTGGGGAACCTTTTTTCTGCCAGGTTCCCTTTAATCAATTTTTTTCAGAAAAATAATAAAATGCAGTTATCCTGATCTCTCCCTTGGAGGGGACATTACAGGATGGGGGATGAGCAACAAATGACCAGGTCTTAAGAATGAGTGTAAAGGGGGCTTTAGACGCTGCGATATCGGTAACGATATATCGTCGGGGTCACGTCGTTAGTGACGCACATCCGGCGCCATTACCGACATCGCAGCGTGTGACACAAATGAGCGACAATCAACAAGCACAAAAACGTGAAAAATCATTGCTCGTTGACACGTCGCTCATTTCCTTAATATCGCTGCTGCAACAGGTACGATGTTGTTTGTCATTCCTGCGGCAGCATACATCGCTATGTGTGACACCACAGGAGCAACAAACATCTCCTTACCTGCCTCCACCGGCAATGCGGAAGTAAGAAGGTGGGCGGGATGTTACGTCCCGCTCATCTCCGTCCCTCCTCTTCTATTGGCCGGCCGCTCAGTCACACTACAGTGATGTCGCTATGACGCCGAACGCACCTCCCTTTTGAAGGAGGGATTGTTTGGCGGTCACAGTGACGTCGCTGCACAGGTATGTGCGTGTGACTCTGCCGTAGCGATAATGTTCGCTACGGCAGCGATCACCACATATCGTGCAACCGACGGGGGCGGGTGCTATCGGTCGCGACATCGCTAGCAAACGCTAGCGATGTCGCAATGTGTAAAGCACCCTTTAGACTTTGGTCATTTCTTGAGCTCAGCGTATTGAAGACTTGTCCTGGTTTCTCCCTCACCCGGGCGCTGGATACTATATACAAAAGTGAGTATTAGGTTCCTGGTTTGTTTCCTTTTATTTTATGAAACTTATTTGCAATGTTTTACTGCCTGACATTTGTTATCTACTTTTGAATTCATTCAGCATTGTGTCTGTTTTCATTATATTAGACTCCATGTAATAAGTTCTGTCTTCTGTTCTTAAAGAGAACCTGTTGAGCTGACAGGCAATCCTATTAATCCGAATCCAGGTCTGGCAGTGCTAAACGTGGGTATAGAGGAGTTTTCTTGGGAATCCAGGGGTTTATTAGTTCACATTCTAGTAGCTGCCAGATATTGCATAAGTTTGCACTGGAAATCCCCAAAGACGCCTACATTAGTTGAACTATATAACCGAATTAATCTCCAATGCCAATACGAGTTCTGTCTGGCTCACTCCATCCGCGCCAAAAACAAAATACTTCAGATTTGGGACACGTGGCTAAACTCTGTATATGCATCCCCTGTCAGGGATCTGTCTCCAGGGCAAACTGTTGATAATTAAAAATGGGTCAAATAGGGTCAAAGAGAGAGTTACGCAGGGAGTTCACCCATACCACATGTCAATATTCAAGGTGTTTAAATCTCTGTTGTTGTTACTGCTCGGGCGACCCCGAAACGCCATCCAATTCCCTCCCTCCCCCCTCCCCCTCCCTGGTTGCTTCCTTGCAACCATCCATGGTTCTCCCCCTCTCCCCACCTCTCTCTCCCCTCCCCTTTCTTATCTTCCTTTCTAAGGGGTGCTTCACACACAGCGAGCTCGCTGCCGAGATCGCTGCTGAGTCACGCTTTTTGTGACACAGCAGTGACCTCATTAGCGATCTCGCTGTGTGTGACACTGAGCAGCGATCTGGCCCCTGCTGCGAGATCGCTGCTCGTTACACACAGCCCTGGTTCGTTTTCTTCAAAGCCGCTCTCCCACTGTGACACACAGATCACTGTGTGTGACAGCGAGAGAGTGACAAATGAAGCGAGCAGGGAGCAGGAGCCGGCATCTGGCAGCTGCGGTAAGCTGTAACCAAGATAAACATCGGGTAACCAAGGTGGTTACCCGATATTTACCTTAGTTACCAGCCTCTGCAGCTCTCACACTGCCTGTGCTGCTGGCTCCGGCTCTCTGCACATGTAGCTGCATTACACATCGGGTTAATTAACCCGATGTGTACTGTAGCTAGGAGAGCAAGGAGCCAGCGCTAAACAGTGTGCGCGGCTCCCTGCTCTCTGCACACATGTAGCTGCATTACACATCGGGTTAATTAACCCGATGTGTACTGTAGCTAGGAGAGCAAAGCTAAGCGGTGTGCGCTGGTAACTAATGTAAACATCGGGTAACCATACCTGATGTTTACCTTAGTTACCAGTGTCCGCAGCTTCCAGACGCCGGCTCCGTGCAAGCGCAGCGTCGCTTGCACGTCGCTGCTGGCTGGGGGCTGGTCACTGGTCGCTGGTGAGATCTGCCTGTTTGACAGCTCACCAGCGACCATGTAGCGATGCAGCAGCGATCCTGACCAGGTCAGATCGCTGGTTGGATCGCTGCTGCATCGCTAAAGTGTGAAGGTACCCTTACTCTCTGGTTCTGGTTGTTTGGATCCCTCGTTTTGAGGATTAAAGAGTAAATTGGTAGGTTGACTCTATACGTATTGGGTATTGATTAACCTAAAAAAAGTTGCAACTTGCATCAGACATGATTGGTGGTGGTGTGACAGGAAATGTGAATCATAATCAAAGGTGATACTACCACATGTTACAGCGTTGTCCTCTTTGTGTATTATTGCCAATGATACCTGAATTTCTCCTTTTTGTAATGTAACTTCCTACAATAAAAATTGATTGGAGAGAGAGAACCTGTCAGGTCCAATATGCACCCAAAACCACGAGCAGTTCTGGGTGCATATATGGATACTATACACAAAAGTGAGTATTAGGTTCCTGGTTTGTTTCCTTTTATTTTATGAAACTTATTTGCAATGTTTTACTGCCTGACATTTGTTATCTACTTTTGAATTCATTCAGCATTGTGGCTGTTTTCATTATATTAGACTCCATGTAATTAGTTCTGTCTTCTGTTCTTAAAGAGAACCTGTCAGGTCCAATATGCACCCAAAACCACGAGCAGTTCTGGGTGCATATTGCTAATCCCTGCCTAAGGCGGGCTTTGCACGCTGCGACATAGGTAACAATGTGTTACCGATGCTGCAGCGATAGTCCCGCCCCCGTCGCACGTGCAATATCTAGTGAAAGCTGCCGTAGCGATTATTATCGCTACGGCAGTTTCACATGCACATACCTGCCGTGCGATGTCCCTCTGGCCGGCGACCCGCCTCCTTCCTAAGGGGGCGGGTCGTGCGGCGTCACAGCCAATTGAAGTGGAGGAGCGGAGATGAGCAGGATGTAAACATCCCGCCCACCTCCGTCCTTCTCATTGCAGCCGGGAGGCAGGTAAGGTGATGTTCCTCACTCCTGCGGCTTTACACACAGCGATGTGTGCTGCCGCAGGAGCGAGGAACAACATCGCACCTGTCGCTGCACCGGCATTATGGAAATGTCGGAGGCTGCAGCGATGATACGATAACGACGCTTTTGCGCTCGTTCATCGTATCAAAAAGGATTTACACGTTGCGATATCGACTGCGACGCCGGATGTGCGTCACTTTCGATTTGACCCTATCGACATCGCACGTGCAATGTCGCAACGTGCAAAGCCGCCCTAACTGTCCCTGTATACATTAGCATAGATAAAGAGAGCTTTACAAAAAGTATTTCTAAAGATCTCTTATTATATGCTAATGAGGCCATGACTAGTCCCCTGGGCATTAGTACCCTTGCTAGTCGGCCCCCTTAGAATTTTAGCACGCCCTTGTTGTCGCTCTCACCTCTCTGCTGCCATCCCCTCCGATACTGGATTTCGGCTCAGTACGGATGATCCTGAGATTTCAGTCATGTGCACTGCATCAGTTTGAAGCCGGGACACGTACACCCGGCTTCATAGTGAGCAGAAGTCCAGGATCATGCGCACTGAGCAGAAATCCTGCGTCGGATGCAATGGCAGAGGAAAGGTGAGTGCGACCATCCTCTGACACTGCGCACTCATTAGCACCCCCACAAGTGCATCCATCTAGAACTTTCCACGTGAGTTTTCCTTCTGTCTGTGACTTTTACATTTATTATTTTCACAGTTTTGAAATCCAGGAAAAATCTGAAGATTAATTCTGAAGCCATAATGGAGAAAGGAGAAAGCGATGTGTGGGGAGATGAGCGGTGCAAAGAGGAGGATCCTACAGGTAATCGCCCCCACAATATAAATAAGAGCAGAGTCACATTCTCTTCATTCTACAGGGTTTTATAATCTTTACAAATACAGTAATTTACATTGTTTACATGAGGTATGCGGTGTACACTGGTACATCAAGGGTTAAAATCCCCACAGGGCTTGTTACTGGGCAGAATAGCTGGTGGGCGGAGTCTTGGTACATAACTGCGGTTACCTCAGGTGTTAGTCAGAGTACAGTTGGAGCTCAGCCAGTGCACAGGCCAGACACGAGGGGAATTTACTCCCCGCTCCAGAGGGCTGTATGGGAACGGACTGACCCGAAACTACAAGTAGGATCTCTTAGGACTTTTACACCTTTAGGCAGATGGAATGCCCTGGTCTGCACAGCGCCCTATCCTACCCAAAATGTAATCCCTTCATTCCCAAGCCGGTTTTCACCTTCATGACCCGGGCATTTTTTTTCAATTCTGACCAGTCTCACTTTAAAAGGTTGCAACTAGTGATTGGCAGGCTCGCAGATAACCGGGACTGGCGGGTTCGTGTTATCTGGTTTTTTTAAATCCGGTTCCAGTCCCCATATAAGTCAATAGGGACCAGAATCCAGTGATTAAAAATGTTGGTACAAAGGATAGCTTATAGGAGCAGGCGTGCTGTACTTACTGATGCTCTGTCGCAGCTATCCACTGCTTCGAGGCCACGCATTCACTTCTGGAGCCAATAATTTACCTTCATTGAAATGTACTGCTTTCCTCGCCCACCAGTGCCTGTGATTGGTTGCAGTCAGACGCACTCCCACTCTGAGTGTCAGCTGAGTGCTTCTAATCACAGAGGCTTTGTGGGTCTATAGCGTATAGTAAAAATTATGATATCCAGCACAGATAAAGCATACGGCTAAAGGCTGCAGCCCCCAGCCGTGCGCTCATCTTGGCTGTGTATCAAAATAAGAGGAACCGCATTCACTTTTTATTTTTAATTATTTAATAAATAATTAAAATAAAATGACGTGCGGTTCCCCCAAATTTTAATACCCAGCCATGATAAAGCCTGACAGCTGGGGGCTGGTAATCTCAGGCTGGGGAGACCACTGGTTAGTAGAACGCCCCCCAGCCTAAAAATAGCTGCCCAGGCTTGTTGCATCAATTAAACGCGACAAATCCAGTGCTTTACCGGGCTCTTCACTAAGCCCTACATTAGTGATGGGGAGTGTCTATGAGACCCCCCATCACTAATCTGTAAGTGAAAGTAAATAAACACAAACAATGAAAAAATAATTTATTTGGAATAAAATACAAAAAAAACCTACATCTGAGTCACAGCGAGTGGCCATAGAGCATGACTGTGCACTGTGAGCTCTCGGCAGAGAATTAATGAGCCACTCAATCAGCAGTGACGTAACTCAAGTTATTTGCAGTCACAGCTGGAGGTTCCCACGGTCCTCCCCCTGTAACCGCAGGTAACCTGACCTCAGGTGACCTCAGTAAAGTCAGTGACCTCACCTCAGGTGAAAACAGCATCTCCTGGCAGACAATGGTGGGTTTTTTTTGCCAAGAGATGTAGATTTGGTGATGAAATGTCCACACCATTTGCCAAGAGATGTAGATTTGGTGATGAAATGTTCACACCATAATCATGCACCCAATCTACACCTCCTGACAAAAAAACGCAGCACCACCATATCATACCGCATGCGATTTTGATGCCCGGGCGGCTGCAGGCTGCTATTTTTAGGCTGGGGGGCAGCCTAATAACCATAGGCCTCCCCAATCTAAGAATACCAGCCCCCAGCTGTCAGGCTTTATAATGGATATTAAAATTTTGGGGTGATCGTACGTCGTTTTTTAAAATTATTTATTTAAATAATTAAAAAGAAGTCGCTTGCGGTTCCTATTATTTTGATATACAGCCAAGATAAGCATACGGCTGGGGCCTGCAGCCTGTTGCCATAAACGTTATCTGTGCTGGGTATCATAATATGTGGGGACCCTACGCCAATTGTTTTATGTATTTATATTTATACCACGGTAGACCCACAGACAGCGCTTGTGATTGGTTGCAGTCAGACGATGTCACACAGGCTGGGGCCGCTTCTGACTGCAACTAATCACAGACGCCAGGCCGGCCGGTGGGTGGGGAAAGCCGTGCATATGGATGAGCAATAATGAGCGGCCCAGTAAGTGAAGGAGAGGCCACGGGAGCAGTGTACAGCCGCAACAAAGCCTCAGTAAGTATGAAGCGCTCACTTCATTCTTATTTTCTTTATTTTTCCTTTATTTTATTTTTGTAATTATTCAAGACCCGGAATCCCGGGCCCGGCACTTGGGCACCTTTGAAGCCACAATTGTCACTGCGTATCTAGTGACTAGGGACATGCTCAGGGCTAGCTTAATTTTACCATCTGAGACCATGCAAATTAAATGTGTTTTTTCCTTTGGGCTCACTAGGGGGACCATTTTATAAACTGCAACCATCAATTAATTCATCCAGGGATTGCAGTGAGCATATTGACCCTACAGGTGTGTCATAAAATTGTATACTATTGGGCTGTGAAGAAAATAATGATTACATTTTTACCACTAAATATTGTTTTAACCCCAGATTTCCAATTTTTACGAGAGGAATAAATAAAAAAAGGCCCTGTTATGTGTTACACAATTTCTTCTGAATGTGGCAATACCCCACATGTGACTGTACAGTACTTTTTGACTTCTCCATAGGGCTCAGGAGTGAAAAAGAACCATTGGATTTTTGTAGCACAGATTTTCCTAGAATAGTTTTGTCGAAATGATGATGACGGGACTCAAACGGTCCCTCGGGATCTGTCTGCTGTTCCAAATTATATTGTTGTGTGTGCACAGCGAGAAAGAATAACAATTAGTTGAATCAATTATGACTCTCTCTCTCTCACAACTGACGAGCCGACTGAAACTTTAATCTTAGACAAAGCCTTTATAGTAAGGGTGTATACAAAAGTATGGTCCAATCAAGTATCGCAGACCAAGGCTTCAAGACGTATAGAAATTAGCATAATCTCTTCTGGATTGGTCAGTCCAAGTTTTAGGAATTTCTCCTTTGTTCATCATCTTGGGTGTAGACAGGATGTGGCAGCCATCTTCAATTTACATATACTGGTATATACTGTGTTAAGGAAAATCACTAAATATACAATATACATAAATACGTGTTAGTAAGAAAACAAAAGCATGCATAAATATGTGTGTTAGTTTACATCTACTAAACTATGTACCTGAGTCTATGAAATGGCTGAATTAAGTATTTTTGGTTACTCAATTCTTATCCCCAACAGTCCCCCCTAAAAGCTTATTTCTGCCATTTCTGAATCCCAAGGGTACTGTGTTTCCTTAGGAAGAGAGGTAGAGATATCTATGCGGAAGACCTGCTTAACTGAACGTTGAGGCATGGGTGGAGAGGGGAAAGGGTTTTCTTCACCGGTTTGAGACCAAGGATTCCTAGGCAAGTCCTCACCCTTTGTAGTGGGGCTTTCCCATGTCCCAAGGTTCTCTAAGTCCTCTCTTCTTCCAATTCTAGCAGAATCGTTATATAACTGGGAGAAAGGGTCGTGTTGGTCTTTATGGGCATGTCGTCTATCATACCTAGGTCTTCTGTTTTGAGTAAAGGAAAGGTCCCTCCTAATGTGACTTCAGCTGTTTTGGAAAATATTTTCTTTAAACGCGGAATTACACAAACCAGAATGGCTAGTAATATAACTAATACTATAATTAAGGCGGTCCCTATCTGGATCAACCAGCCTTTAAAAGAACTCGTCCACCCAAAATAGTCTCCCCAGGGGTCGGTTACTCCTGAATTCTTCTTCAATTTTTCAGACAGTGTAGTGAGTTTTTTTTACAGCTAAGGTGACCTTCCTATCCACTCCAGTGTTATGTGGTATATATGTGCAACAAACATCTCCCACCATTTTACAGACGCCACCTTTCTCTGCGAGGATCATATCTAAGGCCATTCTATTTTGATAAGCCATGATGGAGGTCAAATCTAGTTGTTCTGCTAGTCCCTGTAAGGCATCACGTGTATAGTTAACGAAATGTTGCTGATTATAGTAAATATAATTGATCCAGTCTACATTTTTATTTACAGTAATTATGGGGATAATAGATTCGAATGCCGCCCTGACTTGGTCTCTAGCTTTATATTCGTCAGGGACCCCCCTGGGCACTCCAATGGCGTCAATGTAAACATGTGGGTCAAAAGAGCCTTTAGGTGTATTTCTACCGGTACGGTCATCGTCTGTACTCCGTCGATTCCTTAAGTTGACTTTGATGTGTGCTAAAAAGTCATTTTCTTTGACAGTGTGGTCAGCGGGGGCTATGTGTATAGGCATAAGTGCCTTAGCTAAAGTACATTTTCCCGTCCAATTTCCTTCTGCTCGTGATCGAATTCTCATATCCACACAAATCCAAAACACATCTGCCACAGACTGTACCTGGTTAATTAAGTGATCACGGGTGAGATTGCTGTAGGATCCACAGAATCCATCTCGAAATCTACCCATATCTCTCCCTTGACCACTCACATTATAACAGGTATAGTTGCCAGGGTATATAGTGATGCCTTTCTTTCCCAAGGGAGGGGGCCTTGGATATTATAGGGTATCTCTTTTTCCATTCTTCACATGCATTTCCCTCTGTCATATTTGTAAACAGACTAACAAGACATAATTCAGCTTCGTAATCTAAATTAAGTAGGACAGTTACTAAATGAGGTCTGTCTCCTGCACATACATAACAGTCTGACCAGTTGACTTGGTGTACTGTATATTTCATCCATTCTAACCACAGGTTGGTGTCTGTATAACCCTGTTCAACCGCATATACATCTTCCATGGTGGGATTAGCTATGGCTACCATACTATGTAAGGTCTGAATATGTGAGACCATTTGAAATACTGGTAGAACTTTTGTCATCTGTAATAACCTGAATTTTCCCAACTGTGTACAACCATTGTGTCCACCCTTTATATGTGTACCCAGAAGGTATATACCTTCATCCTGTGGTTGGGGGTGTTCTATGTTGAGAACTAAAGGGTTACACTGGTTAATCGTAGTACATGTTCTAGTGACTGGTGCACGGGAGAGTGTCATCCTGATAAGTAAAGATCTGCCCTTCTCATCCCGTTTATTTAAGGCTACACTTGGTTTGTATCCCCAATTTTCACCAGTATTCCACCCAACAGCCTTCCATGACCTACATGTGTCTCCATATTCACCTCCTGTAACACATATGTACTGTTGTCCCTGTCTCAAGTGTGCTTGACTTCCCATTTGGGGGACCCATCCTGTTTCACATTTCACAATATCATAGTAGTCAAATGTGAAAGTGACAACTTGTGTCGTACTATTGTACCAAAACGTAACCACCTCATTTGTTTTGGTAACAGTGGCCTGAGACCATACAGATTTTTTGAAAAGGATAAGTATAAGCAGGACACTCATCGACCCTTCTGCAATGCGAGGCGTGGATCCATGTTGCCCTGCCTTCGAGTTTCACGTAGGTGAGAGTCACCAGGATTATCTGGAACGGGCCTTCGTATCAGGGCTCCAGACAATTCTTCCTGACGTGTTTCTTAACCACCACTCACTCTCCTGGTTTCAATGTGTGGGTGGCTAGATCTGTCTCAGAATCTGGAAGAGAAGAGAAAACTGATGCATGTGTTTTAGTTAACTCTCGACTTAGTTCAATAACAAACTGCACCACCGAGTCGTGGTGGTCAGACAAATTTTGAGGGAAATAACATCCTAATCTGGGGACGGAACCGAAAAGTATTTCAAAGGGGGTCAGGCCATATTTTGCAACAGGGGTGTTTCTGAAATGGTACAGGACTATAGGGAGAAGTTCTGTCCAGGTGTCACGTCCCCACCAGAGTCCGCTCCTGCGACTTCTGCTCCGATCGCCAGACGACGCCATGTTCCCACCATGGATAGTGCTGGTGATGGGAGAGGAGTCGGTGCCCATGGCTCTGCGGAGCACAGGCTCTGCTCATCCACTAGGCTGGGTTTCCCTGGAGCCTGCAGTACCACTGGCTGACTGTAGGTGGCGTGTGTCTTCCAGCTGAAGTTGCCAACATTCACCTGCAGCCAATGGGAAGACACCACACCCTTCTTATTCCCCCTCCTGTCACATGAACACTGTCAGAGATAGTTATGTACTACTGGCTCATGTGCTGTTTGTATTTTGATTCCTGTGCGCTGACCTTTGCTTGTTGTTTGACTACCCTCCTGCCTGTCGTTTTTGTACCTTACTGCCAGTTCCGGATTTGACCTCTGCTTTGTCTCCTCATTATGCCTTTGCCTGCCGATTCTGTTCCTGTTTAGCATCTCCTGGTTTTTGACCCTGCCTGACGACCACGGACTACAGCCTACCACAGGTGGGGATCTCTGGAGCTCTGTGTAATTCCAAATCCCTGTATAGGGGTTAAAGGGTTGCAGAGTTCTTGGGGTCCTGCTTTGTGAGCGACTTTTCTCTAGATTCCCCTTACAGCCAGTCTGAGTATGTGGCTACACTCAGGCATTACATTATCTCTGGCCCACTAACACAAAAAAAAAAAATGGATCCTCTCCAAACTGTGATGGACCAGGTGCTGACCCTGTCTGGCTTGGTTCGAGGACTTGCACAGCAGGTGCAAGAGCTCCAGTCTGCTCAAGTTCAAGCTCCTGCAGCACCTCCCTCATCATGTCCAGAGTCCCATCAACGTCAAGGGAGCAGATCACGTTGGGGAGACCATCATGGAGAGCCTAGATCTCAGAGACAATCACTTCTAGAGCAGCAACCGCACCTGAGTGAGTGCCAGGATACTCACTCAGGTGCCCAGGTACTTCCTGCAGACCCTATAAAGTTAATGTTACCAGTCTCATTGTCTCACCAGGGAAAAGCTGTGTGGCTGCAGGCCTTTATTGATTGTGGCTCTGCCGCTAATTTCATAAACTCTGATGTAGCAAAAGAGCTGGGTTTGCCTTTGCTGAGACTGAACTCTCCCATTAAAATCTCTGCAATTGATAATACCCCTCTCACTCAGGGTGTGGTTAACCTTGTAATCCCAGAGATCTGCATGCTTGTTGGAGCTTTTCATGTTGAATCAGTGTCATTTTTTGTTTTTGAGAACCTGACAGCAGCAGTAGTATTGGGTATGCCATAGCTACGCAAACATAACCCGGTGATAGACTGGCACCAGGGTGAGATTGTGCGCTGGAGCCGTGAGTGTCAGGAGACATGTATGTCTTTATCTATGAACCTGACTAGAGCTGAACCTTTCTTCATACCTTATGCATTCAGGGATTTTGCTAACGTGTTTTCTGTTTCTGACTCTGAAAAATGATTATTATTATTATTTATTATTATAGCGCCATTTATTCCATGGCGCTTTACAAGTGAAAGAGGGTATACATACAACAATCATTAACAGTACAAGACAGACTGGAATAGGAGGAGAGAGGACCCTGCCCGCGAGGGCTCACAGTCTACAGGGAATGGGTGATGGTACAATAGGTGAGGACAGAGCTGGTTGCGCAGTGGTCTACTGGACTGAGGACTATTGTAGGTTGTAGGCTGCTTGGAAGAGGTGGGTCTTGAGGTTCCTCTTGAAGCTTTCCACGGTAGTGGAGAGTCTGATGTGCTGAGGTAGAGCATTCCAGAGTATGGGGGATGCACGGGAGAAATCTTGTACGCGATTGTGTGAAGAGGAGATAAGAGAGGAGCAGAGAAGGAGATCTTGTGAGGATCTGAGGTTGCGTGCAGGTAGGTACCGGGAGACTAGGTCACAGATGTAGGGAGGAGACAGGTTGTGCATGGCTTTGTATGTCATGGTTAATGTTTTGAACTGGAGTCGTTGGGCGATGGGAAGCCAGTGAAGGGATTGGCAGAGTGGCGAGGCTGGGGAGTAGCGAGGGGAGAGGTGGATTAAGCGGGCCGCAGAGTTTAGGATAGATTGGAGGGGTGCAAGAGTGTTGGAAGAGAGGCCAGAGAGCAGGAGGTTGCAGTAGTCGAGGCGGGAGATGATCAGGGCATGCACTAATGTACCTCCACACAGAGATTATGACTGCCCCATAGATTTGGTCCCCAATTCCCGACTCCCCAAGGGTAGGATTTATAATCTTTCTGGTCCAGAACGTCAGGCCATGAAAGATTATATAGAAGACAGTCTGCAGAGAGGGTTTATCAGACCATCCAGGTCACCAGTCGACGTTGGATTCTTTTTTGTGGAGAAAAAAAGATGGTGGCCTCAGACCTTGTATTGACTGCCGTGAACTTAATGCTATCACTGTAAAGAATCAGTACCCTCTTCCACTAATCCCCGATCTCTTTAACCAGCTCACAGGAGCCCGGTACTTCACGAAGCTGGATCTCAGGGGTGCATATAACCTAATCCGCATCAGAGAAGGAGATGAGTGGAAAACGACATTTAACACTCCAGAGGGACACTATGAGTACTTAGTAATGCCTTTTGGGTTAAGTAATGCGCAGGCTGTTTTTCAGAACTTTGTTAATGACATTTTTAGAGATATCTGTGGTCAGTATGTGGTGGTCTATCTGGATGACATCCTGATTTATTCTCCTGATGCTAAGTCACATGTCAAACATGTCCGCACTGTACTCCAGAGACTCAGGGAGAACTCCCTATTTGCTAAGTATGAAAAATGTGGTTTTTTTTGTTGATGAGGTTAATTTCCTGGGTTATATATTAGATAAAAGGGCTGTGAAAGAGAAAGCGCAATAGGGTCTTACCCAGGTGATGGGAGGGTGAAAGAAAGTGTTACACTCACCTATAATGGTTGTGCCAGTCACAACCACTATGCACGCATGTAAGAATCCAAGTCCGGCAGCAGTCCCAAAATTGGCTGATAACAGAAAGTGGACGAGGAAAACGGGTTGTAAATCCGAGCCAAGGACTCAGAGGATTCAATGGAGATTTATGCTTCTTTTATTGGCATGCACTTGTCTACGCGTTTCAGGAGTCACAGCTCCCTTCGTGAGGACAGCAAGCAAGGATCATCAAATCTGTTACAAACAGAAACTGAGCAGTATAAAAAACCTTTGTGATGACATCATCGGACCACCCACTGTTCAAAAAAACATCAAAGGCACACCCATCCCGAGTGAACCTGACAAACTGGTAACAAATGTTACAATGCAGAGCCAAGAGCAATCATATAATTACATATCAAAACATAAATAAAAATGTTCCTTAATCAATCGTGATCAAACATAAAAAACACTTTACAGAGTCATAAACCACACAAAAAAGGATCAAAAACTAATAATGATAATAAACCCAAAAAAGATTTTTTTGTTAATATCTTTTAGACCAGAATAAATATAACAAAGGTGTAAAATCGGGTTTACCGGGGGTAGGGTATATTATAACTAAAACATTTGTCTGTGCATAAAGTATTGTATTGAAAAACCTAGGGCTTAGAAGTTTAGAAGTACAGAAAGTATATATTGTAGATTTAATAAAGATCTGTCAGAAACAGGGAGGCTGAGCAATAGATTAGATGACAAGCGGCAGAAAACTCTCACTACTGTATCATCGGACAACTAAATTGAAAAGGCGAGTGACAGAAGGAGCCGTACTGCGCATGACTCCAAGAAGTTCATACAAGTTCATTTCAAGAAACCTTGCTGAAGGGGTGAAGTGAGTTCAGAGGCGTGGGAAAAAGCTTACCACGCACGCGCCGCACCGCAGCTAAAGGATATATCAGAGATATTCTCAGTGCCCTGTATAGCAATGCCTCCATATCAAGCCGGCATCGCGTGTATGAAATTCCAAACGAAAAGCTCATTTATAGGTTATACCTGAAACATGTGAAGCTCAACCATGGTTTGGAGGTGTACCAAATCATTTTATCGAGTGTAGAATGAACGCCCCCATATGGGGCACGTTTCATAGAGGGGAAACGGAAAAAAGGAAAAATAACCGGGGCCTGGGAAAGGAAATAATTTAATGTTAAAATCATCAGTTTATTAATACAGTTTTAAAACTACATATCAATATAAGACGGGAAAAGGTAAAATTAAAAAACAAGGGGGGGGGGGTTTAAGTGTATAACTCAATCAGAAGGATGAAGTGCATGTCTCATTTAAACATTATATCTTTAAAGGACAAAAATATAACCCCTGAACCAAATATTAATAAAAATATTTTAGAATTATATGAGGGAAAAATATATATACATTATATAAAAAGGAGATTAAATTTTTTATCAAAAAATGTATATATAAATATATTATATTCATCCAATTAAAAGTATAAGTTAAAAAAAAAATATATATATATGTCATAAAAAAATATTATAATAAAAATCTTATAGAAAAAATTGTATTATAAGGCAAAAAAATCACGGAATTATTGGACTAATAAAATAAATCAGTGACTTTGTTTAAGCCCAATGGTTTGAGTGTGTTGAGTTTGTATATCCAAAAAGTCTCTTTCTTATTAAGCATTTCACTCCGATTGGGAATCTGTGATGGAATTTGTTCAATCGGGGTGACTCTCAAAGAGGCTTTTTATTATGTACAATAGTGACATGTCTTGATAATCCATGCAAAAGAAAACCAATTTTGACATTATGGCGATGTGAATTTAACCTGTTGTGTAAGGGTTGTGTCGTCCTCCCTATATATTGTTTTTCACATTCGCATTCGATCAAGTATATAACAAAGTCAGATTGACATGTGAGGTGGGTTTTAATCTGAAAAACATCACCCCCTATGGAGGAACAAAATTGTATCCTATGTTGTATAGAAGCACAACAGAGACAGTTCTTTGTATGACATCTGTATGCTCCTGCAGGTTTGATGGTTGATTGTAGCTGGTGGGCATTCTTCAGTCTACTAGGGGCCACAAGATTTTTTAAATTGGAGGCCCTCCTAAAAGTGACTCCAGGTCTCTCAGGTAGGCAATCTCTTAAAAACGGATCATTGCGAAGAACTCTCCAATGACGGGCTAAAATATTCCTAATTTGTTCACCATCACTGCTAAAGGTGGTCAAAAAGTTGGCTGAAAAATCGTGTAGAGGAGCGATACGGTTGCCTGACCTATTTGTTTTTATAAGATCTAGCTGTGACAAATTCTTAGTGTCATTAAAGGCCTTTTTGAGTAGATACATAGGGTAATCTTTTTCAAGAAACCTCCCTTTTAAAATATCCACTTGTTCTTTGAAAACAGCATCATCTGAACAATTTTTCCTAATCCTCTTGTATTGGTTATGGGGGATATTCTTAAGCCATTTGTTATAGTGGCTACTGAAATAATGTATGTAGCCATTGCTATCAACTTCCTTGAAATAAGTTTTAGTGGAAATTTGACTTCCATTGTGCATTATAGTCAAATCAAGGAAGTTGATCGCATCCTTCTGTATATTAGGTGTGAGGGTAAGCCCCCAATCATTGTTCATCAAATGACTAAGAAAGCAATTGACATTGTTCCCTGTATTGTCCCATATAATGAACAGATCGTCAATGTACCTTTTGTACATGACGATATGTTTTAAGAACATGGAATTATAAATATACACAATCTCAAAAGCACCCATAAATAAATTAGCGAACGTCGGTGCGACCCTCGATCCCATCACAGTCCCGCAGTGCTGATGGTATATTTTCTCTTGAAAGGTGAAAAAATTGTTAGTAAGAATAAACTCCATACCTTTCAAAAGGAAGTTTTTTTGGTCCATCGGTAGGCGATCATCACTCATTAAAAATAATTTGAAGCATTCTAGTCCAAGAGTATGACTAATGTTAGTGTATAGGGCCGCTATATCCAAAGAAATGAAAAGAAAGGTATCATTCCATTTGACATTCTTAGTAAGGTCAATCAGTTGAGTGGAATCCCGTAAAAAACTCTTTAAGTTACATACATGACACTGCATTATATAGTCTATATATGCAGCTAAATTAGCTGTGAGTGAATCTATCCCTGAAATGATCGGTCTCCCAGGAGGATCCGACAAACTCTTGTGTATTTTAGGTAGATGGTAATAGAAAGCCATCTTGGGGTTTCTGATCTCCAAGTAGGCTTTCTCATTTTTATTCAGGATTCCTATATTGTAGGCTTCTTGTATTAGGGACTGATATCCCGTAATTGCCCTATTATATGTATCAATTTCCACTATTTTATAATGTGTGGGGTTAGACAAGTTCCTATAGGCCTCTTTGAGGTAGGTCTCTTTGTCTTGTATTACTATCCCCCCTCCTTTGTCAGCATTCCTGATGACAATATCTGGATTATTCTTAAGAGAACAAATCGCTTTTTTCTCTTGTAGACTAAGATTCGCTTTTATATGGGTTCTGGAGGAGGACAATTTTTTGAAATCCTCAAGCACTAGGTCACTAAAAGTTTTTATATGGTGACCCTTGCTTTGTAAGGGATAGAATTTTGACTTCTGTCTGAAATCAGTATGAAAAAAACCTTTTTCATTTTCCATGTTGCTGGCAGTTTTGGACTTATTAATGAGAAAGTGTCTAGTTAGAGTAAGTTACCTGATATATTTTTGAAAGTCAACAAAAACTTCAAAATCATTGGCAACGGAGGAGGGACAAAAAGAGAGGCCTTTATTCAGGACCTGGGTTTCTTCCTTGGTGAGGATATAGCTGGACAAATTAAAAATGCCAGTGTTTTTATTAGTTAGACAAGACTTTTTTTCTCTTTCTTGTTGTACTCTGAGGCCAGCTCTTCTTCCTCTCCGTAATTTTTTCTTTTCCCCGATCTGGGCGTTAGGAAGTTTGTGATAGATGCCTGTGTCACTCTTGTAGTGGGAGTTTTGGCCATGGATAAAAAAGGAACGCACATGTTGTTCTTTGCAGAGTTGTCTATAGTGATGGTATATCCTGCTTGAGTGGAGGGGACCAATTCCTGGGGTAAAAGGATAGTGGTCTCCTCAACCCTATCAAGTGTTAAAGGGAGTGGGATATAATCCTCATGGGTAGAGAGATCCATGAGATCAATGAAGTCCCTATCCAGGGGAATCCCCTCTGGAGGTATCAAATCGGTAGTATCTAGGACCTCAGTGCGATCCCTTTCTTTGCGAATTTTTTCTATCTGATGTCTGATTTGTGCCAGCTGTTCCCTGGTCTTTTCAAAATCTATAGGGAGAGGATTAAGCTGGTGTCACACATAACGACAATGACGTCGCTGCTACGTCACCATATTCTGTGACGTAGCAGCGACCTCAACAGCGACGTCGCTGTGTGTGACACATAACAACGATCAGACCCCTGCTGCAAAATCGTTGCTCGCTCCTGAGTCATTTTTTGATCGCTGCTATCCCGCTGCGCCATGCTGATAAGCTGATAATCCTTGTGTTTGACACCGCAGCAGCGACGATCGCTACGCTACGTCTGAAACCACACAACGACCGTCGACGTCGCTATGATCGCTGCTCCGTCGCTGCTTTATATAACATGTTTGACAGCTTACTAACGATCATCTATGGTCGCTGCTACGTCACAGAATATGTTGACGTAGCAGCGACGTCGTTGTCGTTATGTGTGACACCAGCTTTAGACTTCTCAGTATTGCCCGGGGCACTAGTTTCAGTACTGGGAGTGAACGTGATCTTGGTGATTGGAGGCTCACTGCCAGTTACTGAAACAGGAATAGAATTAGACCGTGTGGGTCTCGGGGCAGACGGTCCCACAGTAGTGGGGTGAGGACTGTTAGGTTTATTAGGGGTTTTTTTGTGGAATTTACTATTAAAAAAATTCCTATTAAAACTCGTCGATCTTGATCTATTGCGGGTCATAGTGGTGGTCCCACCGATCTGAGGGGCACGTTTTTTTTTCCCCAATTTTGTCTTGTCTATCCCTCTGTATCTTTCTAGATTTTCTAAAAATGGAGTCTTGCTCCAATTGGATGAGTTTGGTATTAATGTCTGAGTTCAAAAATTTGAACTCAGCATGCAAATCATAACGACTAAGTTCTTTATAGACCTCCGCAATATACTTGATCGAATGCGAATGTGAAAAACAATATATAGGGAGGACGACACAACCCTTACACAACAGGTTAAATTCACATCGCCATAATGTCAAAATTGGTTTTCTTTTGCATGGATTATCAAGACATGTCACTATTGTACATAATAAAAAAGCCTCTTTGAGAGTCACCCCGATTGAACAAATTCCATCACAGATTCCCAATCGGAGTGAAATGCTTAATAAGAAAGAGACTTTTTGGATATACAAACTCAACACACTCAAACCATTGGGCTTAAACGAAGTCACTGATTTATTTTATTAGTCCAATAATTCCGTGATTTTTTTGCCTTATAATACAATTTTTTCTATAAGATTTTTATTATAATAATTTTTTATGACATATATATATATATATATTTTAACTTATACTTTTAATTGGATGAATATAATATATTTATATATAAATTTTTTGATAAAAAATTTAATCTCCTTTTTATATAATGTATATATATTTTTCCCTCATATAATTCTAAAATATTTTTATTAATATTTGGTTCAGGGGTTATATTTTTGTCCTTTAAAGATATAATGTTTAAATGAGACATGCACTTCATCCTTCTGATTGAGTTATACACTTAAACCCCCCCCCCTTGTTTTTTAATTTTACCTTTTCCCGTCTTATATTGATATGTAGTTTTAAAACTGTATTAATAAACTGATGATTTTAACATTAAATTATTTCCTTTCCCCGGCCCCGGTTATTTTTCCTTTTTTCCGTTTCCCCTCTATGAAACGTGCCCCATATGGGGGCGTTCATTCTACACTCGATCAAATGATTTGGTACACCTCCAAACCATGGTTGAGCTTCACATGTTTCAGGTATAACCTATAAATGAGCTTTTCGTTTGGAATTTCATACACGCGATGCAGCCTTGATATGGAGGCATTGCTATACAGGGCACTGAGAATATCTCTGATATATCCTTTAGCTGCGGTGCGGCGCGTGCGTGGTAAGCTTTTTCCCACGCCTCTGAACTCACTTCACCCCTTCAGCAAGGTTTCTTGAAATGAACTTGTATGAACTTCTTGGAGTCATGCGCAGTACGGCTCCTTCTGTCACTCGCCTTTTCAATTTAGTTGTCCGATGATACAGTAGTGAGAGTTTTCTGCCGCTTGTCATCTAATCTATTGCTCAGCCTCCCTGTTTCTGACAGATCTCTATTAAATCTACAATATATACTTTCTGTACTTCTAAACTTCTAAGCCCTAGGTTTTTCAATACAATACTTTATGCACGGACAAATGTTTTAGTTATAATATACCCTACACCCGGTAAACCCGATTTTACACCTTTGTTATATTTATTCTGGTCTAAAAGATATTAACAAAAAAATCTTTTTTTGGGTTTATTATCATTATTATTTTTTGATCCTTTTTTGTGTGGTTTATGACTCTGTAAAGTGTTTTTTATGTTTGATCACGATTGATTAAGGAACATTTTTATTTATGTTTTGATATGTAATTATATGATTGCTCTTGGCTCTGCATTGTAAGATTTGTTACCAGTTTGTCAGGTTCACTCGGGATGGGTGTGCCTTTGACGTTTTTTTGAACAGTGGGTGGTCCGATGATGTCATCACAAAGGTTTTTTATACTGCTCAGTTTCTGTTTCTAACAGATTTGATGTTCCTTGCTTGCTGTCCTGACGAAGGGAGCTGTGACTCCTGAAACGCGTAGACAAGTGCATGCCAATAAAAGAAGCATAAATCTCCATTGAATCCTCTGAGTCCTTGGCGCGGATTTACAACCCGTTTTCCTCGTCCACTTACTGGGTTATATATTGTCTGCAGAAGGCTTCCGCATGGATCCCTCTAAGCTACAGCCGATTAAGGAGTGGGTGCAACCCCTGTCCCTGAAAGCCTTTCAGCGTTTCCTTGGGTTTGCAAATTATTATCGCAAATTTATTAGGGATTTTTCCAAGATTGCCAAACCCCTCACTGATTTGACTAAAAAGGGGGCTGATGTGATTAATTCGAAGCCAGAGGCGATCCATGCCTTCTCTAAATTAAAACACTGTTTTTTCTCAGATCTATTCTGGTTCAGCCTGACCTGATGCGTCCATTTATTGTAGAAGTCGATGCATCCGAAGTTGGAGTGGGGGCGGTGCTATCACAAGGTACTCCGTCTCTCACTCAACTTCGTCCTTGTGCCTTCTTTTTCCGCAAATTTTCTCCCACCGAGAGGAACTATGATATTGGTAATCGTGAGCTGTTGGCCATTAAGTGGGCCTACGAGGAATGGCGCCACTTCCTCGAGGGTGCCAAACATAAGGTCACAGTCATCACAGACCATAAGAACCTCACTTATCTGGAATCTGCTAAGAGACTCAATCCTAGGCAAGCTAGGTGGGCATTGTTCTTCTCCAGATTTGATTTCGTGGTAACGCTTTGGCCCGGTACCAAGAACACAAGAGCTGATGCACTTTCCCGTAGCTTCTGTCCCTCTCAGTCAGAAAACATCGAACCAGTCCCTATTTTAGCTAAGGGCATTGTTGTATCATTGGTATCCATAGATTTGATAGAACAAATCCGTGATGCCCAAGACCAGGCCCCTGAAACCACTCCAGACCGTAAACTGTTTGTCGCTCCCCCACTTCGTCTACAGGTACTTCAGGAGTCCCATAATTCTGTCCTTGCAGTTCACCCTGGTATAGGAAATACCCTCCGACTTGTAACTAGGAACATTTGGTGGCCAACCATAGCAAAGGACTGTAAGGAATATGTACTGGCCTGTGAAACTTGTGCTCGAGCCAAGACACCCCATACCCGTCCCGCTGGATTTCTCCAGTCCCTACCTATTCCAGAAAGTCCTTGGACCCACCTCTCCATGGACTTCATCACTGACCTTCCACCCTCAGAAGGGAAGACTTGTATCTGGGTTGTAGTGGATAGATTCAGTAAACAGTGTCATTTTGTTCAATTGTCCGGTTTACCTTATTCTGAAACCCTTAGCAGGTTGTTCATTAGGCATATTGTGCAGTTACACGGGGTTCCTGAAAATATTGTTTCTGACAGAGGAACGCAGTTCGTCTTGAAATTCTGGAGGGCTTTTTGTAAAAAGATTAATATAGAGTTATTTTTTTCTTCCGCCTACCACCCAGAGACCAATGGTCAGACTGAACGTTCTAATCAAATCTTAGAACAATATCTCCGGTGTTATGTGACTGAGCATCAGTTTGACTGGGTGGAATATCTACCACTATCTGAGTTTGCCATTAATAACCAGTATCAGGAGTCTATCCAGACTACCCATTTTTTCTGCAATTTCGGGTTGCATCGACGTTTTGGGTCCTTTTCTTCTGCTATGGTGGATACTCCTGAGGCTGAAAGCACTGTGAACAAACTAAAGGCTATCTGGACTGAGGTGAAAGAAAACTTGACAGGGTGGTCAAGCCTCAGCTGCTAATAAGAGGCATTCCAAGGCCCAAGCCTTGGAGTTGGGGATAAGGTATGGTTGTCCACCTGTCATATTAAACTCAAGGTCCCTACTGCTAAGCTGGGTCCCAGATTTATTGGACCTTACGAGATAGTCCCACAGCTTTCCGCCTGAACCTCCCTCAGTCTTTCAAAATATCGAACGTGTTCCACAAATCCCTCCACAAGTTGTATCGTGTTCCCATTCACCCAGTCAGGCCCCCTCCTCCTGTTTTGGTCAAGGGTAACCTGGAGTATGAAGTACAAAGGTTCCTTGACTCCCGTATCGTTAGAGGGGCGGTGCATCTTCTTGTACATTGGAAGGGTTATGGCCCTGAGGAGCGATTATGGGTCCCAGCAAGTGAGGTCCACACTAAAGGTCTTGTCAGGAAATTTCACCTCCAGTTCCCTGACAAGCCGGGTTTTGAGGGTCCGGTGGCCCCTCATGGAGGGGGGGGTA
This sequence comes from Anomaloglossus baeobatrachus, assembly GCF_048569485.1. NCBI lineage: Eukaryota > Metazoa > Chordata > Amphibia > Anura > Aromobatidae > Anomaloglossus > Anomaloglossus baeobatrachus. Next base: position 275,991,199 of record NC_134359.1, read on the forward strand.
CTGTCACGTCCCCACTAGAGTCTGCTCCTGTGACTTCTGCTGTGATCGCCAGACAACGCCATGTTCCCACCATGGATAGTGCTGGTGATGGGAGAGGAGTCGGTGCCCGTGGCTCTGCGGAGCACAGGCTCCGCTCATCCACTAGGCTGGGTTTCCCTGGAACCTGCAGTACCACTGGCTGACTGTAGGTGGTGTGTGTCTTCCAGCTGAAGTTGCCAAAATTCACCTGCAGCCAATGGGAAGACACCACACCCTTCTTATTCCCCCTCCTGTCACATGAACACTGCCAGAGATAGTTCTGTACTACTGGCTCATGTGCTGTTTGTATTTTGATTCCTGTGTGCTGACCTTTACTTGTTGTTTGACTACCCTCCTGCCTGTCGTTTTTGTACCTTATTGCCAGTTCCGGATTTGACCTCTGCTTTGTGTCCTCATTACGCCCTTGCCTGCCGATTCTGTTCCTGTTTAGCATCTCCTGGTTTTTGACCCTGCCTGATGACCACGGACTACAGCCTACCACAGGTGGGGATCTCTAGGGCTCTGTGTAATGCCAAATCCCTGTATAGGAGTTAAAGGGTTGCAGAGTTCTTGGGGTCCTGCTTTGTGAGCGGCTTTTCTCTAGACTCCCCTTACAGCCAGTCTGAGTCTGTGGCTACACTCAGGCATTACACCAGGGCAGTGCACTGTCTTGTGAGGCCTTGAGCAGTTTGGTCTTCAGAGTTGAGTTCATCCTTTCCACTTTTCCACTGCTCTGAAGATGATAAGGAGTATGCAGTCCTAGACTTGCTCCAAGCATATTCCACAGTTCTTGGTAAATGTTAGCTGTGAAAGCTGGTCCTTGATCGCTTTCGATGACTTCTGGCATTCCGAACCTGCACACGGTTTCTGTGATGAGTCGTTTAGCTGTTACTCTAGCAGTCACGTTGACTACCGGGTAGGCCTCGGGCCAACTGGAAAAGATATCAACAACTACCAAAACATACTCGTACTTCCCCACTTTAGGTAGTTGGATGTGGTCCACTTGTATCCTTTTGGAATGGCTAAAGAGGCTTCGCCAGATGTTTCTGTGGTGTCTTCTCTGTTCGTGCAGGATTACATGTTATGCAAGTCTGACAGCTTCTAGTGTATGCGGATATTGCTGAGGAAATTCCTGGTGCGTAGTAGAACTTCTGGATGAGTGCCAGAATTTGATTCTTACCTCTGTGCGTATAACCATGGGCCCATGCTACTACTGCAGGAGCCATTCTTCTTTTCTTAGACAGACTTGACCCTCGAGCTTCCAAAGTTTCCAATCCACCTTAGCTCCCATCGTCTTCCATTCTTGTCTTTCATCATATGGAGCATGGATCTGCTCCGATATGAGTTTATCATATGGAGTCCTTCCCACCTTGTTGCCTGAGTTTCCTGGTTGTGTAGTTTTCCCCGTCCTGGTTGGTACCATGAGTGGAATACCCGCCAATTCTTCCGGTTTCTCTCGTGCTGCCATCTTCGCTAGTTCATCAGCATAATGATTAATAAGTGCTTCTGGGCTGTCTAGCTGTCCGTAGAATAATCAATAGTCTGATTGGTGATAATGTCATCATCCTCTTACCATCAAATATATAGTGTGTGCAATTCACGAATGTGCCACTAGGTGGCAGCAGACACATTGCAATAAATAGATTTATTCTCCTATGTATCTGCTGGATTTAATGGCAAATGCATTAAGTACACATCGGAGTAAAGTACAGTCATGGCCAAAAGTTTTGAGAATGACACCAAAATGATATTTTCACATGATCTGTTGCCCTCTGGTTTTTAATTGTGTTTGTCTGATGTTTACATCACATACAAAAATATAATTGCAATCATATTATGAGTACCAAATGGTTATATTGACAGTTAGAATGAGTTAATGCAGCAAGTCAATATTTGCAGTGTTGACCCTTCTTCTTCAGGACCTCTGCAATTCTCCCTGGCATGCTCTCAATCAACTTCTGGACCAAATCCTGACTGATAGCTGTCCATTCTTGCATAAGCAATGCTTGCATTTTGCCAGAATTTGTTGTTTTTTGTTTGTCCACCCGTCTCTTGATGATTGCCCACAAGTTCTCAATGGGATTAAGATCTGGGGATTTTCCAGGCCATGGACCCAAAATCTCTATGTTTTGTTCCATGAGCCATTTAGTGATCACCTTTGCTTTATGGCAAGGTGCTCCATCATGCTGGAAAAGGCATTGTTGGGCGCCAAACTGCTCTTGGACAGTTGGGAGAAGTTGCTCTTGGAGGACATTCTGGTACCATTCTTTATTCATGGCTGTGTTTTTAGGCAAGACTGTGAGTGAGTCGATTCCCTTGGCTGAGAAGCAACCCCACACATGAATCGTTTCAGGATGCTTAACAGTTGGCATGAGACAAGACTGGTGGTATTGCTCACCTCTTCTTCTCCTAATAAGCTGTTTTCCAGATGTCCCAACCAATCGAAAAGGGGATTCATCTGAGAAAATGACTTTACCCCAGTCCTCAGCAGTCCACTCCCTGTACCATTTGCAGAATATCAGTTGGTCCCTAATGTTTTTTCTGGATAGAAGTGGCTTCTTTGTTGCCCTCCTTGAAACCAGGCCTTGCTCAAAGAGTCTCCGCCTCACAGTGCGTGCAGAAGCACTCACACCAGCCTGCTGCCATTGCTGAGCTAGCTCGGCACTGCTGGTAGTCCGATCCCGCAGCTGAAACAGTTTTAAGATACGGTCCTGGCATTTGCTGGTCCTTCTTGGGCGCCCTGGAGCCTTTTTTGGCAACAATTGAAGCTCTCTCCTTGAAGTTCTTGATGATGCGATAGATTGTTGACTGAGGTGCAATCTTTGTAGCTGCGATACTCTTCCCTGTTAGGCCATTTTTGTGCAGAGCAATGATGGCTGCACGTGTTTCTTTAGAGATAACCATGGTTAACTGAAGAGAAACAATGATACCAAGCACCAGCCTCCTTTTAAAGTGTCCAGTGGTGTCATTCTTACTTAATCATGACTGATTGATCGCCAGCCCTGTCCTCATCAACACCCACACCTGTGTTAATGGAATAATCACTAAAACAATGTTAGCTGCTCCTTTTAAGGCAGGAATGCAATGATGTTGAAATGTGCTTTGGGGGTTAAAGTTCATTTTCTTAGCCAATATTGACTTTGCAAGTAATTGCTGTTAAGCTGATCACTCTTTATGACATTCTGGAGTATATGCAAATTGCCATTAGAAAAACTTAAGCAGTAGACTTTGTAAAAATTAATATTTGTAGCATTCTCAAAACTTTTGGTCATGACTGTAGAAGAGCCACTTCCGGATGCTCTTGTTGCCATGGTGAGAGAATGCTAGACATTTCTTGAGTGAACTGATTAGGACTGTTTTGTGCTCCTTGTGGCATGACTGTCCATGTATATTGACCCCCTTGGAAGGTGAAGGCGAACAAATATTGACAGTCCGGATGTAGAGGTACACTGAAGAAAGCGTTGGCGAGATCAATGACGGTGAAACTGGTCGCTGAGGGTGGGATCTGTCCCAGAAGAGTATGTGGATTGGGTACCACTGGCGTCTCCAACAGAGTGGCAGCATTGACGGCCCTCAAATCTTGCACTAACCGGAACTTAGGAGCTTCTCCTTTAGACGTCTTCTTTTTAACAGGAAACAACGGCGTATTGCATGGCGAAACACAGCGAATGAGGGCCCCGTTGGCGATGAGGGCAGATATCTGCAGTTTGAGTGATTCTTCCTGGATGGATTTCAAAGGATACTGCGGCACTCGAGGTAGCTGGGCCCCAGTTTTAAGATGCACCACGACAGGGGGTACTTGCAGAAGACCAAAATCATCGGGTCCTGTTGACCATAGAGACTGTGGTATAAGGGCTATAACACTGTCAGGTATTCCATACAAGGGATCGTCTCGATATAGGAGCATTATAGGCAATGCTGAGACAATACACACGTCTTCAATTCCCTCCGGTGTATTGGGATTGTGAAAAGTTACCGTCATGCCATCGGAGTCGAAACTGATGTTGGCTCGGAAGCGGTGTAGATTAATGGGACAGGTAGGCAACACCAGGAGTCTGGTCAAAACTTCAGGTAAAGGGCCGATTGGGACCGGCACTGTGAGTTGGTTTATAGTTTGTTGTGCCATCTACACCAACACAAGTAAAAGTGTCTGAAGTAAGAGGAACTGACAATGGTAAGTCTTGTTGTCTCATAACCGTTTTGGCCGCACCTGTGTCCACCATGAATTTGATTGGGTTCTCATCTACCAGTAGAGTGACTGCAGAGCAAGGAGAAAAGGCACTTGTGGTAGAAGCCATGGCAGGTTCAAGCATGCCGAACCATCATTGTGGCCGTTGTTGGGCCTGATCTCAGTCACCTTGTTCAAGTGCTGAGTATTGTCTTCTTGGTTGCTGATTATTGACATTCCGAGGATAACACTTATTAGACGGTGTTCGACAATCACGTTGGATATGTCCATTCCTTCCGCATCGGAAACAAGGGCCTCTGAATCCTTTCTGGTCAGGGTAGTTTTGAAATTGTGGTGAAGGTTCGGCTGTAGCCTGATGGATGGCGGGAGGGTACACTTGCGTAGGAAATGGTAATACATTAGACATGACATATTGAGGGTCCTCATTGTCCTCTTCTGTCAGGACAACGATCGCCTTCTTGGAGGGCTTCATATTCTTCTGGAAGCTCTTTGCTATAATAATAGCATCTTTCATGGTGGTATTTTCAATTTCAGGGTGAGTCTTCATTATATTATTCCTAAGCTCCTCCCTCAGACCAGCGACAAAGGCTTGCGACAGTAGCTGAGCCTGAGGCTTAATTTGTTGTGAGAATCCGAGGTCTGTGAACATCTGTGTGAGTCTGGAAGCATACTTTTCAACAGACTCTGCTTGTTCTTGAATCACATCCTTAATGCTAGTAGCTTGATCAGATAAATGGTCTTGTGCCCAGGATTTCAACTGTTCGCAAAAAGTGACACCGTATTGCCAGGTTTCTTCAGAAGACAGGCGAGAATCATTCAGGGCCCCTTCCATGACTGGCCAATAGGAGTCTCCTGCTTTTACTTGGGCCAGTGACATTAAATCTTGCCATGTAGCTGCATACATCTTCTGGATTTGTACGATATGGCAGTAGAATGGCATAGGTTGGGCCTCTGGGTCTGGCAGTGTGGAGACTAAGGTGGCTGCCTGTCCAGGAGTAAACTTTATGTACATCAAGGGTTCTGGGTCGTCCTTGTCGAGTATGGCTTTCTGTGTCCGGACTGGTACTTGATCATCACTTGCATCTTCAACCATAACAGGTAGTCTCCTGGAGGTGGTAGTGGGTTTGGATGGGCAAACATATCCTTGAAGGGCATCCTGGAGGACCTTAACAGTCGCTTCCAAACCTCCGACTAGACGAATTTCTTGCAAATTCAACGTCTGGCTATGGATTAGGGGCATTATAGTTTGAACAATCTCATTTGCACAAGCTCAGATAGGAAATCCGAAAACTCCAGCTGAAATGAGCGGCAAGGCTATTGACCGTAAAGGCATCTGGGTCTGAGAGGTCTGGGAAGCGTGTTGGATGGCTGCTTCGACTGCCTCTCGGAGGATCCAGCAACTGGTGTCATGTTGATTGGAATCATAAAGTGGGCCAATTGCATGGATGACTAGATTGCAGGGCAGGTTGCCAGGGCCTGTAATAGCAATGTGTCCTGGTTGGACAGGGCCTTGTGAACGTACCAGGGCTTCTGAGTCACGTTGAATAGATTCACCCCCAGCCTTGGCTATGCGAGCAGCTAAGCCACCTTTGTGGCGCAGGTAGCCGTTGGCAGGATTAACCACGGCTCCTACAGACATGGTGGTGATGTCTCCTTTTCCAACTGAGAGGAGGAGGGTGCCATTGGCACAGGCATAATAGCACTCAAAAACAGGGTCCCACTCCTCGGATTCCGTAGAAAATGAATCCTGTGATCCTCCATCCGTATGGGGGTTATCATAAGCCACACTGTACTGTGCATAAGTTACACCCTCCTGTCCGGGTGGATCGAGATCAATAAGCTCATGTGACAGTACAGAACGGGTAGTATGTGGTGGGGGCCTATGAGGTTTCAGAACTGGAGGTGCCACTGAGGGTACTGGAAGATTGGGACAAAGTAAACCAGGTTCAGGCACTGGGCTATAATAGGTGCTGGCTGGGGTGATAACTGGACAAAGTAGTTGTGGTTTATGAGGTTTTATGCCATCAGTGGGTGTAGCAAGATGGCCGCCACAGGAAGTTCCAGGCACCTGACTTCCGGGAGTACTGCCATATTGGGACACTATGGGTGTAATGGGAGGGGCAGAAGCTACGGACGAGCCAGGGGTGTTACTTTTAATGACTGTAAACCAGTTTGCATTCCAGAATACGAAGGAGGGGTTTGATTAGTACCAGATGTAATGGCTCCTAAAGGAGAACAATAAGCCACTATTGGAGAAAGACATTTAGTGATTTCAGAAACAGCAACAGGCAAAGGGGGGTAATGAGGGGGGCTGGGGGATGTGACAGGCAGTGAATGAGGTCTTTGTCCTCCACAATTATAACAAACATCACAATAATCAGGATTTTGGCAATCACAAACAAGACATATCCACCCGCTTGGACCTACTATTGTAGGACGGCAGCAATAAGGTTTGTGAATCTGTCACTTGAACCTTTGATTTTTCACTTAAAACAAAACCATACAGCTTAACATTTCCTTGGTCCACTTCAATCTCCTGCCAGCCTTCTTTCTGCAAAACTGCAGCTATCCGAAACCAAGCTTTTGCTGTATCTAACAGATTATTGTCTTCAAGTATACCCTTACTGGAGGTCACTATAGACTTCCATACACTGGGTTGCAGCCTGCCACCTGGTGGTAGTCCAACTACTTTACACCATTTTTTAAAATCTTTTGTATATTTTTTTCCTTCACGTCTATTGACTAGGGCGATAGCGCTTTCAGCATTTTTCGGAAAAACAGATTTCTTCTTGAACAGAGTATGCATAGTGCTCTAATTGGATTGGCCAAATCCAACTGGAATTCTTTCCGACTTCGTTGTGAACACTTACCCAATCACAACAGTGGCACGAGTCTAATACACAGGGGAATACACTAATTCCAACACTTTAAGTTACCTGAACCCTTCCCCCACCTCGTTTGCGTATGGAAGTCTTCCCACACAAGCAGTGGCGCATGTTTATTACTAAAACACAGGGGGGATACGCTGGATCTAACACTCCTAAAAAGCCTTTCCCTTCTCGCACGTGTGATTTACATGAGCAGTGAATGTGTCATTTAAGACACAGGGGAATCGCTGGTTCCCATACTTCTGTTCAAAAACAAACAATTGCAAAATACCGAAAACATATAAGACAACTATTTTGTATTCCAAATTCCAAACAAAATATCGGTCTGGTAGGCTAGCTGGACTCCTTCTCTCCCCCTCGGCTGCTATAAATTCCTCCGTCACCCACACACTAGCCCCCTCCTTCTTGCGTTCAATGTAAAGACTACGGCAGTGGGTGATTGACCCCCCTTCCTCTTTGCTCTCAGCAAAAGACTTTAGCGATGTCCCTGTGTTCTGTTCTGGCCCCCTGTCTCTGCCCCTGTCTCAACAGCGGTGGGTGAATGACCCCCTTTCTTGTTGCTGCTGCCTTTGTGAACAGCTACAGACAATTAACTCTTTGGGAACTAAGTCAGAGCGAAGAATTTACAACCCCCTCCCTCCTTCTGATCCTTCTAGCAGCCGCGTAACAACCTCCAGCAGTACAAGCAGACAGATCCTTACCTACACCCAGCACCTATGGGTCTGGGTCCTTCTCTAAGTCATCGGCAGGTGATTGCCACACCGTTAGGCCTCTGGTGCACTACTACCTCTCCAGACTAGAGACTGGCCAACTTTCTCCAAAAGTTTCTCGAGCCAACAAGAAAACAGCACATACAATGTATATGATGCTTACCGTGGTCAAAATGAGGGCGATCAAATCCTCGATATCGAGCAACCCCTGGTTACTTCGAGAGCAGCCTCCTTTGTCCGAAAAGGAATCGACTTGGCACACCCTTTTGATGCCCCACGTAACAGGCGCCAGCTGTCGAAATGATGATGATGGGACTCAAACGGTCCCTCGGGATCTGTCTGCTGTTCCAAATTATATTGTCGTGTGTGCACAGCGAGAAAGAATAACAATTAGTTGAATCAATTATGACTCTCTCTCTCACGACTGACGAGCCGACTGAAACTTTAATCTTAGACAAAGCCTTTATAGTAAGGGTGTATACAAAAGTATGGTCCAATCAAGCATCACAGACTAGGTCTTCAAGACGTATAGAAATTAGCATAATCTCTTCTGGATTGGTCAGTCCAAGCTTTAGGAATTTCTCCTTTGTTCATCATCTTGGGTATAGACAGGATGTGGCAGCCATCTTCAATTTACATATACTGGTATATACTGTGTTAAGGAAAATCACTAAATATGCAATATACATATATACGTGTTAGTAAGAAAACAAAAGCATGCATAAATATGTGTGTTAGTTTACATCTACTAAACTACCGTGTTTTTCCAAAAATAAGCCCTCCCCAAAAATAAGCCCTAGCAGGGATTTTCAGCATTTTCGGAGAAAGGCTTAAAAATAAGCCCTCCCCGAAAATAAGCCCTAGTCCCGGATCAATAATGAAGTGTCCGTGCAGCTAAAAAAGATACAGATACTGCAGGACACTTCATTATAGACAGCGGCACCCGGCAATTACACGCACCCGACACTGAGCGGCAGGACCTGCAGTGATCGCACACCCGCACTCATCAGCTCTCTCACACACACACACACACAGACACACACACAATCAGATCTCACACACACACACACACACACCAGATCTCACAAACAAACATCGGATCGCACACACAGTCAGATCGCACACATAATCAGATCGCACACACAAACATCGGATCACACGCAAACATCAAATCACACACAGACACAAACATCGGATCACACACACATCGGATCGCATACACACTCACCTCATCCAGCGACACTGATCTCTTCTCGCCAGGAGAATCTTGAGAGGCAGTGCGGTACAGCGCGACGAACAGGACCTGCGGCAGGACACGTGACTTGCTTCATTCCCTGCTGCCGTAAAGTGCTGGATGTGATGTGATGTGTGTGTGTGTGTGTCTGCAATCGGCTGTGTGTGTGTGTGATCTGCTGTGTGTGTCTGCAATCGGCTGTGTGTGTGTCTGCGATCGGCTGTGTGTGTCTGCGTTCAGCTGTGTGTATCTGTGATCGGCTGTGTGTGCCTGTGATCGGATGTGTGTATCTGTGATCAGCTGTGTGTATCTGTGATCAGCTGTGTGTGCCTGCGATCTGCTGTGTGTATCTGTGATCGGCTGTGTGTGCCTGTGATCGGATGTGTGTATCTGTGATCGGCTGTGTGTATCTGTGATCGGCTGTGTGTGCCTGTGATCGGATGTGTGTATCTGTGATCGGCTGTGTGTGCTTGCGATCTGCTGCGTGTATCTGTGATCGGCTGTGTGTGCCTGCGATCAGATGTGTGTATATGTGATCGGCTGTGTGTGCCTGCGATTGGATGTGTGTATCTGTGATGGCTGTGAGTGCCAGCGATCTGCTGTGTGTGATCTGCTGTGTATAGCTGCGATCTGCTGTGTGTGTGTGCCTGCGATCAGATGTGTGTATCTGTGATCGGATGTATGTATCTGTGATCTTCTGTATGTGCCTGCGATCTGCTGTGTGTATCTGTGATCGGCTGTGTGTGCCTGCGATCTGCTGTGTGTATTTGTGATCGGCTGTGTGTGCCTGCGATCGGATGTGTGTATCTGTGATGGCTGTGTGTGCCTGCGATAGGCTGTGTGTATCTGCGATCTGCTGTGTGTGTGTGTGCCTGCGATTGGCTGTGTGTATCTGTGATTGGCTGTGTGTATCTGTGATCGGCTGTGTGTGCCTGTGATCGGCTGTGTGTATCTGTGATCGACTGTGTGTATCTGCGATCTGCTGTGTGTGTGTGCCTGCGATCGGCTGTGTGTATCTATGATCGGCTGTGTGTATCTGTGATCGGCTGTGTGTATCTGTGATCTGCTGCGTGTGTGTGCCTGCGATCGGATGTGTGTATCTGTGATCGGCTGTGTGTGCCTGCGATCTGCTGTGTGTATCTGTGATCGGCTGTGTATATCTGCGATCTGCTGTGTGTGTGTGCCTGCGATCGGATGTGTGTATCAGTGATCGGATGTGTGTATCTGTGATCTGCTGTGTGTGCCTGCGATCTGCTGTGTGTGATCTGCAGTGTATATCTGCGATCTGCTGTGTGTGTGATCTGCTGTGTGTGTGTGATCTGCTGTGTGTGTGTGTGTGTGTCAGCCTGTCAGCTAGCAGCAGGGTAGACGGCGTGCAGCACTGACTGGAGATCACAGGAGGACCTTGGAACCACGCAGACGTCCTGGTCTGGTGAGTATGAGTCTCCTGGGAAGTGGGGGGTCTGCTTTTTTGGGGGGTAAACTTACCCCCAACCATGTTTCTCCAAGAATAAGACCTCATCCAAAAATAAACCCCAGTGCTTTTTTGGGGGGCAAAAAAAATATAAGACAGTGTCTTATTTTTGGTAAAAAACACAGTATATACCTGAGTCTATGAAATGGCTGAGTCAAGTATTTTTGGTTACTCAATTCTTATCCCCAACAGTTTGCGGACTTCATTTGCAGAGCCCCTAAGTGTCAGAACATAAGAAACCCCCTCAAGTGAATAATTTTTGGATATTACACCTCTCTGGGACGATTTAGTCTCTGGAAAAACAACCATGTTTATCAAACACAGTGAATGTTGCAGAATTGAAAATTTCAAATAAGTCCTTGTAGTGCCCCATACATTGTAGTGCCCGTACATTGTGCCCAGCTTGTGCTTCTGGAGGCTTTATTTATTTTTTTACGCCGTTCACCCAGCGGTATAAGTGATTAGGCGGCTTTATTCCTCCAGTCAATACAATTACAGCGATATCAGGTTTATATTGTTTTTTTTTTTCAGGTTTGGCTGCTATCACGAAAAAATGCTTTTTTTTACAAAATAATTTTGAAGGCTGTAGATTTTTACATTTTTTGCAGACAGAGTCATGTGAGGGCTTGTTTTTGCAGGATGAGTTGGAGTATTTATTTGTACCATTCTGGGACACATAATAAATTTTGGTAATTTTCTGTGCCACTTTTTTGTGAGGCAGAATTAAGAAGAAACAGAAATTTAGGAATTATTCAGGTCAATGTGATTACAACAATATGACATTGTGAGGAACAGCTGGGGAGGGTGGTGGGGGTGTGACACAGACATACCACTGCTGTCGCCAACATGTGATGAACCACACCTCCCTCCCCGCACTGACATCTCTAATATGTCTGGGTCACGCGATACCGTCTCATCACTTCTGCCAACATGCGACATTCCGCACCCCCTGGGGATACGTAGGTTAGCTTGGCAAAGTTTTCCACAGACACCCCCTATCCACACCGGCACAGGGAGGCACTGGGAGGGAGAGAGAGTGAGCTATGCAATCTCCGGTTTGGCACCATGCTTGCTCACAATCCTGACAGGCTGGGAGACCCTTTCCACTAGCCCCAGTAAAACAGAGCCTCGCCAGCTCGGTAGAACTGCCACCAGTTGCTCATTAAATATAACCCTGATCCGCTAAAAGGATTATATCGGACCTTAAGCCTGCCCCCTGGGAGGGTGAGAGCTGATCAATCTTAATATGCAGTAGTAGGGTGTGCTCCAAATGTCCTAAATAGGGTGCAGGTGTAATATATAATTTAATAATCCGTGGGTGTATTGATTATTCAACCTTTTGGGCATACTGTTAGCCATAGGCATATCTAATTGTTAGCACCCCTGCTACTTGTGGCTTTAATATGGGTCACTTGGTTCTTGTTATTAATACAGTCAGGGCCAGAAATATTTGGACAGTGACACAAGTTTTGTTATTTTAGCTGTTTACAAAAACATGTTCAGAAATACAATTATATATATAATATGGGCTGAAAGTGCACACTCCCAGCTGCAATATGAGGGTTTTCACATCCAAATCGGAGAAAGGGTTTAGGAATCATAGCTCTGTAATGCATAGCCTCCTCTTTTTCAAGGGACCAAAAGTAATTGGACAAGGGACTCTAAGGGCTGCAATTAACTCTGAAGGCATCTCCCTCGTTAACCTGTAATCAATGAAGTAGTTAAAAGGTCTGGGGTTGATTACAGGTGTGTGGTTTTGCATTTGGAAGCTGTTGCTGTGACCAGACAACATGCGGTCTAAGGAACTCTCAATTGAGGTGAAGCAGAACATCCTGAGGCTGAAAAAAAAGAAAAAATCCATCAGAGAGATAGCAGACATGCTTGGAGTAGCAAAATCAACAGTCGGGTACATTCTGAGAAAAAAGGAATTGACTGGTGAGCTTGGGAACTCAAAAAGGCCTGGGCGTCCACGGATGACAACAGTGGTGGATGATCGCCGCATACTTTCTTTGGTGAAGAAGAACCCGTTCACAACATCAACTGAAGTCCAGAACACTCTCAGTGAAGTAGGTGTATCTGTCTCTAAGTCAACAGTAAAGAGAAGACTCCATGAAAGTAAATACAAAGGGTTCACATCTAGAGGATGCAAACCATTCATCAATTCCATAAATAGACAGGCCAGAATTAAATTTGCTGAAAAACACCTCATGAAGCCAGCTCAGTTCTGGAAAAGTATTCTATGGACAGATGAGACAAAGATCAACCTGTACCAGAATGATGGGAAGAAAAAAGTTTGCAGAAGAAAGGGAACAGCACATGATCCAAGGCACACCACATCCTCTGTAAAACATGGTGGAGGCAACGTGATGGCATGGGCATGCATGGCTTTCAATGGCACTGGGTCACTTATGTTTATTGATGACATAACAGCAGACAAGAGTAGCCGGATGAATTTTGAAGTGTACCGGGATATACTTTCAGCCCAGATTCAGCCAAATGCCGCAAAGTTGATCGGACGGCGCTTCATAGTACAGATGGACAATGACCCCAAGCATACAGCCAAAGCTACCCAGGAGTTCATGAGTGCAAAAAAGTGGAACATTCTGCAATGGCCAAGTCAATCACCAGATCTTAACCCAATTGAGCATGCATTTCACTTGCTCAAATCCAGACTTAAGACGAAAAGACCCACAAACAAGCAAGACCTGAAGGCTGCGACTGTAAAGGCCTGGCAAAGCATTAAGAAGGAGGAAACCCAGCGTTTGGTGATGTCCATGGGTTCCAGACTTAAGGCAGTGATTGCCTCCAAAGGATTCGCAACAAAATATTGAAAATAAAAATATTTTGTTTGGGTTTGGTTTATTTGTCCAATTACTTTTGACCTCCTAAAATGTGGAGTGTTTATAAAGAAATATGTACAATTCCTACAATTTCTATCAGATATTTTTGTTCAAACCTTCAAATTAAACGTTACAATCTGCACTTGAATTCTGTTGTAGAGGTTTCATTTCAAATCCAATGTGGTGGCATGCAGAGCCCAACTCGCGAAAATTGTGTCACTGTCCAAATATTTCTGGACCTAACTGTATATTACTATTATTAATAGGAAATATGTTATTAATATTACCTATTTGATATACTGAACTAGGTAAAGCTTGAAAAACAAATATTGCATCATAGTCACAGCCAGGAGTTTGACCCAATACCATGACATCTCGTATACAACTTTATGGCTCCTGCACTCTGCGCTGTGCATATACAGTGCTGGCCAAAAGTATTGGCACCCCTGCAATTCTGTCAGATAATACTCAGTTTCTTCTTGAAAATGATTGCAATCACAAATTCTTTGGTATTATTATCTTCATTTATTTTGCTTGCAATTAAAAAACACAAAAGAGAATGAAACAAAAATCAAATAATTGATCATTTCACACAAAACTCCAAAAATGGGCCAGACAAAAGTATTAGCACCCTTAACCTAATACTTGGTTGCACAACCTTTAGCCAAAATATCTGCGAACAACCGCTTCCGGTAACCATCAATGAGTTTCTTACAATGCTCTGCAGGAATTTTAGACCATTCTTCTTTGGCAAACTGCTCCAGGTCCCTGAGATTTGAAGGGTGCCTTCTCCAAACTGCCATTTTGAGATCTCTCCACAGGTATTCTATGGGAGTCAGGTCTGGACTCATTGCTGGCCACTTTAGTAGTCTCCAGTGCTTTCTCTCAAACCATTTTCTAGTGCTTTTTGAATCGTGTTTTGGGTCATTGTCCTGCTGGAAGACCCATGACCTCTGAGGGAGACCCAGCTTTCTCACACTGGGCCCTACATTATGCTGCAAAATTTGTTGGTAGTCTTCAGACTTCATAATGCCATGCACACGGTCAAGCAGTCCAGTGCCAGAGGCAGCAAAGCAACCCCAAAACATCAGGGAACCTCCGCCATGTTTGACTGTAGGGACCGTGTTCTTTTCTTTGAATGCCTCTTTTTTTTCCTGTAAACTCTATGTTGATAGCTTTTCTCATAAAGCTCTACTTTTGTCTCATCTGACCAGAGAACATTCTTCCAAAACATTTTAGGCTTTCTCAGGTAGGTTTTGGCAAACTCCAGCCTGGCTTTTTTATGTCTCGGGGTAAGAAGTGGGGTCTTCCTGGGTATCCTACCATATAGTCCCTTTTCATTCAGATGCCGACGGATAGTACGGGTTGACACTGTTGTACCCCCGGACTGCAGGACAGCTTGAACTTGTTTGGATGTTAGTCGAGGTTCTTTATCCACCATCCGCACAATCTTGCGTTGAAATCTCTCGTCAATTTTTCTTTTCCTTCCACTTCTAGGGAAGTTAGCCACTGTGCCATGGGCTTTAAACTTCTTGATGACACTGCGCACCGTAGACACAGGAACTTTCAGGTCTTTGGAGATGGACTTGTAGCCTTGAGATTGTTCATGCTTCCTCACAATTTGGATTCTCAAGTCCTCAGACAGTTCTTTGGTCTTCTTTCTTTTTTCCATGCTCAATGTGGTACACACAAGGACACAGGACAGAGGCTGTGTCAACTTTAATCCATGTCAGTTATTGCCAACATCTGTTAGGTGCCACAGGTAAGTTACAGGTGCTGTTAATTACACAAATTAGAGAAGCATCACATGATTTTTCAAACAGTGCCAATACTTTTGTCCACCCCCTTTTTTATGTTTGGTGTGGAATTATATTCAATTTGGATTTATGACAAATATTTTTATTTTTTTTCATTGAAGACAAATTAAATGAAGATAATAATACCAAAGAATGTGTGATTGCAATCATTTTCAAGAAAAAACTGAGTATTATCTGACAGAATTGCAGTGGTGACAATACTTTTGGCCAGCACTGTAGCTGTCAGGGAGTGTGTGAGACAAAAACCACATAATAGCACTGACTCCTGAGCATTTACATAGGTATGAGTGTGACGCCCTGGAGAATCCAGGTAGTCACAAATAGGCCCCTGCATAACATCTTCCCACACTTAAGAAACATTCAGCCAACCATTAAACCCTAGTCACTCCCTTAGGGATAGATAGACACACCAGTGGGCGTGGCCAGGCGGTTGGTGCACACCCATCCAAAGGTTTAGACAGCCCAGGGCGGGAAAGTAGACAGTAAAGTGTTGAAGTTCAAGTTGAGAGGAGCTGGGGCTAGGTGTAGTCCCAGCAGGAGTGAGAGTTCAAGTTGAACGGTACCAGGGTTGGAGCCCTGGTGCCACTGGCTAGGAGGCAGACGGTGGTCTCTGTCAGCAGGAGACGGGAAGATGGCTCGGTGGAACCGAGCTGGACCGGGCCAATGTTGTAGCCCGCTGGTACCAACACGGGGAACCGACCCGGAAACCGTAGCACATAGGGGGGTACTCGGACCCTGAAGCCAGAAACCAGAATCGACTGGAGCTGGTTAATTAACTGATTGAGGCCAGGACTAGAGGTTCTGTCCCACCCAAAGTCCTTCATAGAAGACAACAGCCCACCGATTCAGGAGAAGAGGTCACCGCCAGGGCCCATGGATCCTACGGGCCAGCGTCTGCAGGTATGGCTCCTTAGGCCACATCCAGCCGGGAGCGGACTCCTACGTTTTATACTGGGAAGTCTTTTCTAAGTAAACAGTGCAGGAAAATGATAGAGACCACCAGCCAGGTGGGGGACCCTGAATACAGCCGGCCGTGGCACCGGCCACCATCACCTTGGTTTACCAGAGACTTGTGTCTTTGTTTCCAACAGTGAGTACACCAACACCCCCTGCGGTCGTCATTTCCCCCTGCATTGGAGCCACCGGGTCCCGGGGCCACCACCCCTGCCCACGGAGGGGTTAACAGCTTGCTGCATAACATCTCCCCCGGGTGCCCTGCAACAGCAGCGGTGGTGTCCCACCTCACCACACACCGTGGGTGGTGTCACAAACTCAATACGTCCTCACCTCCTTTTCATTCGGCGTGTCCGCGAGACCCCTGGGTCCGGAGACCCTCGAGCCAAAACCCCTATAGGTCCGGACCCGAGCAGCACCAGCTGTTGGTACGGGGCGGCACACCCCGAAAACTTGGCATCACGAACAGGATTCTTACCCATCCACTTACCTTGTGGAAGTGCGCCTTGTACTGGACAGTCAGCGATGATCCGTGGCAAATTTTTCAAAAGTCACCATTTTGGTCGCCATTTTGGCACGAAAAACTTCAGCCCAGCGTCTTCTTCCTCACGAAAAGAGCGTGAAAGACGAAGCCCCGCCCCCTGGGAACACGGCCGCAAAGCAAGGCCGGAAGTGGCAAAACGAAACTAACCAGCCCGAAAAGGGAGTGCCAGTAAAAGAACAAGGGGGGGGGGGGGAGCAGGTGAAGAATCTGCAGCATGTGACCGAGCTGATAAGGGGCAAGGATTCCAGGACCCTGCCACCCTTCTTGTTCCTGGACACCATCAGAACAACATGGCCGACTCGTCTGGCAAGCCTGGAGTGCAGGAGCCCGTGCCCGGGATAGCGGCCTGGATAGAAGCCCGGACGGAACGCATGTGTCGCCGGATCCAGGCGCAGGCGCACTTTCTTTTGGAGCGATGGATGGCCGAGATGGCGGAGCTAGCCGCAGCCGTGCGGGCTCGTGAAGTGGAGGCAGCCTTTTAGGAGCGGGCATGCGACCCACACCCCTATGTCCCTCAGGGACTGGCCGACCAGGCTGAGGGGCCCGGCCCGCCCCTGCCCACCATGCTGCCTCCCTTGCCACCCGCACCTGCCGGTCACCCCGCTCGGTCCGCTGCCACCAGCACCGGCAGCGGTGATCGTCCCACCGGCCCGCGAGGACCAGCCCGAAGAAGCCGCCCGCATCCAGCCAGTCACCGCCCCTGCACCTGTACTGGCCCCACGCCAAACCAGCGCCCGCAAAGTGGCCCGTCCAGCCGAAGACCCAACAGCGATCCCAATCCCGAAAAAAGCCACCCCCAAGACGACAACGGCCCCGGCAGTCAGCCCGGCCACGGCGGAGGCAGACCGGAAGCCAGTCCCACAGGTCACGCTGACCACTCCCAGGTACCCGGCCTCGGCTGAGGCACGGCGGGGATGTAGCTGCCAAGCGACAGAGCAGGCCACATCACAGCGGGGTCCCCCATTGCAGAAGGTGTCGGTCGTGGCCAGCACGGAGGGACTCTGGCTGGGCCCATCCCCCGCACAAGTTGACTCGGAGCAGCCAATACAAGCTCCGTACTGAGAGCGGCAGCGGCGGCAGCTGGGAAAGGAAATCGCCGCCAGGGAGAAGCGGAAGGCAGAAGTCTTGTCCCGGACCTATAACGAAAAGGACAACCTGCGCAACGCAACCTTACGGGTGCGGGGACAGGTTTATCAGGGCTAGGTCCATCATTTTAACCCCCAAAAGGGATGAGTGTTTATCTATGAGCCGGGCATGGAGGTGGAAATATTTGTCTCCCGGAGGATGTCTACCCGCACCTGCCCATCGGCCATCCCGACCGAGACCTGGAGCCCGCGGAGTTGGTGGTTTACACCCGGCACTGTGGGGAGAGAGGGTGGTTTGCTCTGGATGTGAAGAGGTGGGCCGGAAGCGGCGCCCAGCACCACGTCCACCCCTCTCCAACCCTGATGAAGAAGACGAGTATTAGGTAGCGGTTCCAGCTACCCACAGTTCAATTTCCCCCGTTGGGACAGTGTGCTTTGATGTTTGCATTTGAAAGTTAAAACAAAAGACAATGGCTGAGAACTTGCAGGCCAACCCATAAACTATTGGGCCTTGTAAATAATCCTGGACCCACCTTCTACACCTTTACGGCAATCTCCAGAAAGGCTGATTGGAGGATGGGCCTGCGGTCGAGTAGGCCGATGCCCAGTCACTAGTGGGACCGGTGATTATCATCCGGGGCAGGGGTCCCCTGGACGTGGGATCCCTGTAAAAGGACTGCCGGGTAAGGAACTTTTTACCCGGCCCGTTTGGGCAACACCCGGATATAACCTGGACTTGGGCAAGGGGTGCCAACCTGTGTTTTAGTGGTGGCATCAGGGTTAGGTTTGTTTGGGTGGTAAAGGCGAGAAGGACCCGGTCCCGTCCCGGTTATGTTATGCAACGTTTAAGTAACCTGCCTCCCATAAGGAAAGAAACCAAAATATTCTTGCAATGTAAATATGGTATTATTGTTGTAAAATGTTTTACTTCCTTTTATCTTTCTGCAGTAAAAATAAACCGGTGGTGGTCGGACAGCCTGCGGACGGTCTGTATTCAACCAAGGGGGAGTGTGACGCCCTGGAGAATCCAGATAGTCACAAATAGGCCCCTGCATAACATCTTCCCACACTTGGGAAACATTCAGCCAACCATTAAACCCTAGTCACTCCCTTAGGGACAGGTAAACACACCAGTGGGCGTGGCCAGATGGTTGGTGCACACCCACACAGGAGTTTAGACAGCCCAGGGTGGGAAAGTAGACAGTAAAGTGTTGAAGTTCAAGTTGAGAGGAGCTGAGGCTAGGTGTATTCCCAGCAGGAGTGAGAGTTCAAGTTGAACGGTACCAGGGTTGGAGCCCTGGTGCCACTGGCTAGGAGGGAGACGGTGGTCTCCGTCTGCAGGAGACGGGAAGACGGCTCGGTGGAACCGAGCTGGACCGGGACAATGTTGTAGCCCGCCGGTCCCAACACGGGGAACCGACCTGGAAACCGTAGCACAAAGGGGGGTACTCCGACCCTGAAGCCAGAAACCAGAATCGACTGGAGCTGGTTAATTAACCGATTGAGGCCAGGACTAGAGGTTCTGTCCCACCCAAAGTCCCTCATAGAAGACAACAACCCACCGATTTGGGATAAGAGGTAACCGCCAGGGACCATGGATCCCACGGGCCAGCGTCTGCGGGCATGGCTCCTTAGGTCACATCCAGCTGGGAGCGGACTCCTACATTTTATACTGGGAAGTCTTTTCTAAGTAAACAGTGCAGGAAAAGGATAGAGACCACCAGCCAGGTGGGGGACCCTGAATACAGCCGGCCGTGGCACCGGCCACCATCACCTTGGTTTACCAGAGACTTGTGTCTTTGTTTCCAACAGTGAGTACACCAACACCCCCTGCGGTCAAGATTTCCCCCTGCATTGGAGCCACCGTGTCCCGGGGCCGCCACCACTGCACACGGAGGGGTTAACAGCTTGCTGCACAACATCTCCCCCGGGTGCCCCACAACAGCAGCGGTGGTGTCCCACCTTACCACACACCGTGGGTGGCGTCACAAATACAATACGTACATATACAGTTAGGTCCAGAAATATTTGGACAGTGACACAAGTTTTGTTATTTTAGCTGTTTACAAAAACATGTTCAGAAATACAATTATATATATAATATGGGCTGAAAGTGCACACTCCCAGCTGCAATATGAGAGTTTTCACATCCAAATCGGAGAAAGGGTTTAGGAATCATAGCTCTGTAATGCATAGCCTCCTCTTTTTCAAGGGACCAAAAGTAATTGGACAAGGGACTCTAAGGGCTGCAATTAACTCTGAAGGCGTCTCCCTCATTAACCTGTAATCAATGAAGTAGTTAAAAGGTCTGGGGTTGATTACAGGTGTGTGGTTTTGCATTTGGAAGCTGTTGCTGTGACCAGACAACATGCGGTCTAAGGAACTCTCAATTGAGGTGAAGCAGAACATCCTGAGGCTGAAAAAAAAGAAAAAATCCATCAGAGAGATAGCAGACATGCTTGGAGTAGCAAAATCAACAGTCGGGTACATTCTGAGAAAAAAGGAATTGACTGGTGAGCTTGGGAACTCAAAAAGGCCTGGGCGTCCACGGATGACAACAGTGGTGGATGATCGCCGCATACTTTCTTTGGTGAAGAAGAACCCGTTCACAACATCAACTGAAGTCCAGAACACTCTCAGTGAAGTAGGTGTATCTGTCTCTAAGTCAACAGTAAAGAGAAGACTCCATGAAAGTAAATACAAAGGTTTCACATCTAGATGCAAACCATTCATCAATTCCAAAAATAGACAGGCCAGAGTTAAATTTGCTGAAAAACCCCTCATGAAGCCAGCTCAGTTCTGGAAAAGTATTCTATGGACAGATGAGACAAAGATCAACCTGTACCAGAATGATGGGAAGAAAAAAGTTTGCAGAAGAAAGGGAACGGCACATGATCCAAGGCACACCACATCCTCTGTAAAACATGGTGGAGGCAACGTGAAGGCATGGCCATGCATGGCTTTCAATGGCACTGGGTCACTTGTGTTTATTGATGACATAACAGCAGACAAGAGTAGCCGGATGAATTCTGAAGTGTACCGGGATATACTTTCAACCCAGATTCAGCCAAATGCCGCAAAGTTGATCGGACGGCGCTTCATAGTACAGATGGAGAATAACCCCAAGCATACAGCCAAAGCTACCCAGGAGTTCATGAGTGCAAAAAAGTGGAACATTCTGCAATGGCCAAGTCAATCACCAGATCTTAACCCAATTGAGCATGCATTTCACTTGCTCAAATCCAGACTTAAGACGGAAAGACCCACAAACGAGCAAGACCTGAAGGCTGCGGCTGTAAAGGCCTGGCAAAGCATTAAGAAGGAGGAAACCCAGCGTTTGGTGATGTCCATGGGTTCCAGACTTAAGGCAGTGATTGCCTCCAAAGGATTCGCAACAAAATATTGAAAATAAAAATATTTTGTTTGGGTTTGGTTTATTTGTCCAATTACTTTTGACCTCCTAAAATGTGGAGTGTTTGTAAAGAAATGTGACAATTCCTACAATTTCTATCAGATATTTTTGTTCAAACCTTCAAATTAAACGTTACAATCTGCACTTGAATTCTGTTGTAGAGGTTTCATTTCAAATCCAATGTGGTGGCATGCAGAGCCCAACTCGCGAAAATTGTGTCACTGTCCAAATATTTCTGGACCTAACTGTACGTCCTCACCCCCTTTTCATTCAGCGTGTTCGCGAGACCCCCAGGTCCGGAGACCCTCGAGGCACCACTCCTGAAGGTCCGGACTCGAGCAGCGCTGGCTGCTGGCACGAGGCGGCACATGAGTACAATGTGAGCGTGTCCAGCACTGTCAGGTACAAAAACTCTATTCCTGCAGATATAGTGGTAATCTGAAGATAACATTTAACTTACGCTAGTCTCTTTTACTGGACGAGCTGCTAAAGGGAGAAAATTAAGTTATATTTTCCCTGTAGCTACTCACTTCTTGTCATAGCGGCGGTGCAGTTAGCTGTAACAGTCATTGAGGCAGTGCAGGGAGCTGTAACAGTCATTGAAGCAGTGTAGGGAGCTGTAACAGTCACTGCTCAGAGAGAGATGACTGCTACAACCTTCTACTTTTCCTAAAGATTGAAAGCGAGCGACATAGGAAGAATATAACTGATTTATTTTAATGCTCGCTGGTGGGAACGTGGAGTGAACCCACTGTGCCACAGCACACAGGAAACCTAGAGGGGCTTGACTATGGTTTCTCACCATGTTTTCACCAGACCCTCTAAAGCTGAGGGTGTTGCACTGCAGTTGGTAACCAGGTCCCACTCGGGAAGAATGGTATTGTGGTAGCTGGCATCATTGGTGTAGACACGGATAGTCACTGATATGGTACGAGCAGCCAGATGGCTGATGCGGCAGGCATGGCCGATAAGATACGATGCAGCGTCTGATATAGCAGACATGGCTGATGGGGTACGATGCAGTAGCGCCCTATATAGCAGACTTTGCCGACATGGTACGATGCAGAAGTAGAAATGTCAGGTACTGAGAACTAGCAACGTATAAACCTCACTGCCCAGTCACCTCCCTTAAGGCGCCCTAAGAGCACTCACAGGAGGCCTGTATGGCATGCGCAGAGCTCAGGTCACGGTGGCAGGGACTGGGGATGTAGCATCCACTGCTGAGCGACCAGGAAGGTGAGAGCGTCGGCATCCCTGACAAAGGAGGGTGACAGGACAGTGCGGGGACGCTGGTAAGGGCATAACATTGATGATATAGGAACTTGATCCGGGCTTGTTAGTAGAGATAAGCGATGTTCGAGGTTCGCCAATTTCATGTTCGAGTGATTTTGGGGGGTGTTCAAGATCGAACTCGAGCTTTTTGCTAAAAGCTCGACAGTTCGAGTTAGGCTCGAGAGCGGTTTGCTCTGCAAAAGTGTGGCATTTACAGCTACAGTGTGCAGGGAGCCATCGCTGGCAGCCTGCGGTAAGCTGGTAACCAATGTAAATATCGGGTATCCAAGCAAAGAGCTTTGCTTAGCAACCCGATATTTACCCTGGTTACGTGAGCAGGGAGCCGACACTTCCCCGCTCGGCTCTGCCCCCTCCTGCACTCGCCATCAACACACACACTCACACTGACCTGTCCCCAGCCATGCAGTCCCCGGCACTGAAGTCCTCAGCGCCACATGGCCCCACTCGGCTCCACCCACCTCGCACCAGAACACATGGCCCCGCTCAGCTCCACCCACTTCACACCCGCACACAGGGCCCCGCTCTGCTCCACCCACCTCGCACCCGCACACATTGTCCCGCTCAGCTCCACCCACCTCGCACCCGCACTCATGGCCCCGCTCAGCTCCACCCACCTCGCACCTGCACACATGGCCCCGCTAGGCTCCACCCACCTCGCACCTGCACACATGGCCCCGCTCAGCTCCACCCACCTCGCACCTGCACACATTACCCCGCTAGCCTCCACCCACCTCGCACCCGCACACATGGCCCCCTCAGCTCCACCCACCTCGCACCCGCACACATGGCCCCGCTCAGCTCCACCCACCTCGCACCTGCACACATGGCCCCGCTCAGCTCCACCCACCTCGCACCCGCACACATTACCCCGCTAGGCTCCACCCACCTCACACCCGCACACATGGCCCCGCTCAGCTCTACCCACCTCGCTCCCACACACATTACTCCGCTAGGCTCCACCCACCTCGCACCCGCACACATGGCCCCGCTCAGCTCCACCCACCTCGCACCTGCACACATTACCCCGCTAGGCTCCACCCACCTCGCACCCGCACACTTTGCTCCGCTCAGCTCCACCCACCTTGCACCCGCACACATGGCCCCGCTCAGCTCCACCCACCTCGCACCCGCACATATGGCCCTGCTCAGCTCCACCCACCTCGCACCCGCACACATTACCCCGCTTAGCTCCACCCACCTCGCACTCCGCACACATTACCACGCTTAGCTCCACCCACCTCGTACTCCGCACACATTACCCTGCTTGGCTCCACCCACCTCGCACTCCGCACACATTACCTCGCTTAGCTCCACCCACCTCGCACTCCACACAAATTACCTCGCTTAGCGCCACCCACCTCGCACTCCGCACACATGGCCCCGCTTGGCTCCACCCACCTCGTACTCCGCACACATTACCCCGCTTAGCTCCACCCACCTCGCACTCCGCACACATTTCCCACTTGGCTCCACCCACCTCGCACTCCGCATACATTATCCCGCTCGGCTTACCTGCGGTGATGAAGTCCTGCCCTCCCGACCTCAGCGCTGTCACTGTTCTCCATGGCCGCCGCTTCATGTTTCCTCTAGCTGCGGAGCCGAGACTGTGACTAGTGGTGACGTCACAGGCTCCCGCGATACTTGGCTGTGAAGTCGGCGGTCATTGACGTCAGTGACAGCTCTGCTGTCAGCAGTGCAGGAGATCGTCACCGCAGGTAATGTACCTTGCTGACAGCAGCACTTGTCATGCCCTGCAGTGACCTGGGCTGACCTATTGATGTTAGCTCAGGTCACTTCATTGCTCTCCCAGCCAATGGGGAACATTCTGTTCTTCATTGACTGGGACAGTGACTATGGTATGGATCGTCATGGGAACGCCTTATTGGATTACAGCAGACCTGGATTTGTTTTTCTTTCTAATAAATTGGTGAAAGAGGGAATGTTTTGGGGAGTGTTTTTTCAAATAAAAATGTGTTTGTCGTCTATTTTTTTTTATAACTGACTTGGTTGGTGATGTCGGGTATCTGATAGACGCCTGACCTCATGAACCCCAGGGCTTGATGCCAGGTGACATTACACATCTGGTATTAACCCCATATATTACCCCGTTTGCCACTGCACCAGATGCGCCACTTCTGGGGTGGCTGCGGCCTGCTATTTTTAGGCTGGGGAGAGTCCTATAACCATAGACCTCCCTAGTCTGAGAATATCAGACCCCAGCTGTCTGCTTTACCTTGGCTGGTGATCCAATTTTGGGGGGACCCCATGTGTTTTTTTTTCAATTATTTATTTAATTTAAAATAACAGCGTGGGGTGCCCTCAGTTTTGGATTACCAGCCAAGGTGAAGCTGCCAGCTGTGGTCTGCAGGCTGCAGCCGTCTGCTTTACCCTAGCTGGCTATCAAAAATAGGGGGAACCCCACGTCATTTTTTCTTTAAATTTTTTTTTTTTTTGATAAATACAAGGCCACATAAAAGGAACCAAAGGGTGCAAAATTACAAAATGCAGGAGAGTGAGACATTATGTGTCTTTCTGCCATTATAATGACAGAAAAGACTGATAGGAAGAGTACAAGCACAAGAAAATCACCAGAGCGCTCTACGCTGTGAAAGACAGTAGAAAATGGCACTGCAGTGAACATGTGACCGCCTCATGTAGGTTGAAGCTATGGATGCTGGGTAAATTTATGTATTTTCCCTCCTTCAGTTTTTTTGCAGTATGCAAAAAAAATGGAAGGCACACGGATGACAATCGGATGACATACGGACCATATACGGAACGGAAACGGATGCCACACGGATGCACCCGTGAAAAAAACGGACCGTTTTTTGCGGACCGCAAAAACAAATCGGTCGTGTGAATGTAGCCTTATTCTAATCTGCCGTTTATAAATAGCAGGCAGAAATAAATGAATAGCGCCCCCCAGCGTCAGAAAATCTGAGGGGTTTCAGGGGTAGCTGAGACCCTGGAGATCATGATTCAGGCCGGTTTTTCCGATCCCCGCTCATGTGATCACCGGTATACACCGTATACCAATGATCACGTTACAGTAAATGACAGCGCCGGTAAAAAATTATTTATCTCCCATCTGGCATGAACAAACATGTCAGATTGGAGATAAATCTCCTCCCCAGTCCACTCCGGTCCCCCGGTGTCGCCAAAGTGCCCCCCCCCCGGAAATCCAAGATGGACGTGCGCACAGCAGCACTCCGGCTGCATTCACCCTACTCCTCTGATTTCTGTCGCATGTGCCATGACAAATGCGACAGAAAACTCCTCCCCAGGCCCTGCCAGTTCACCCCCTATAACTCCACCGGTGTTCCCCGGTGTCCCACGGTACCTCTGTAGCGTTGATCCCCCGCGGCCCCCTCCTTCACAATAGACGCTGCCGCATGCACAGAGCGGCTGTCAGCTCAGCTTCCTGTGTTCAGACACAGTGAGTGGTGGTAACCATGCATCTGTAAGCTACTGCAATGCCTTGCTCATGAGGTAAGGAACATAGTTGATCAAGAGAGCTATACTACATTTCCAAATGGAGGTATTTGATTTTATAGTTGCCCTGCTGAACGACTACCAAACATGAGACTCCGTTATACGCCACAAGAAAACATGTCTAAATAGCGAGCTCTGTTGTTTAGTATTCATTCAGCTGGATAACTGGACTTAAAGGGGTATTCCATCTCCAAGATCCTATCCCCAATATAAAGTAAGTGGAATAGCAATATTATCAGCAAATACCAATATTTGGAAATGTAGAATAGTTCTCCTGATTAGGCTTGCCCTTACCTCATGAGCAGGGCATTTCAGCTTTGATAGCAACAGTTACGACATGGACCCGGGGAGAGTGGGTGCAGATTCATTGCACGCACACTCCTCACATGGAGGGTCTGCACTCCTAAAAAATGGGGGATACGTTCCCTGAGCGTGTCCCCCCATATTCTAGACGGTCCAGAGTCATTGTGGGACCCCCTTATTTTTTTTCCTTACAATAAATTGGTGAAAGAGGGAATGTTTTGGGGAGTGTTTTTTCAAATAAAATTTTTTTTGTCTATTTTTTTGTTAGTACTGACAGTTTGTGTTGTCGGGTATCTGATAGACGCCATGACATCACCAACTGCTGGGCTTGATGTCAGGTGACCTTACAGCTAGTATCAACCCCATTTATTACCCCGTTTGCCACTGCACCAGGGCACGGGATGAGCTGTGGTGAAGCACCAGGATTGGCGCATCTAGTGGATGCGCCACTTCTGGGGCGCCTGCGGCCTGCTATTTTTAGGCTGTGAAGGGCCAATAACTATGGACCTTCCCACCCTGAGAATACCAGACCACAGATGTCCGCTTTACCTTGGCTGGTGATCCAATTTGGGGGAGACCCTACTTTATTTTTGTAATTATTAATATTTATATAATAATTATAAAAAAAGAGCCTGGGGTGACCTCCACATTAGATCCCCAACCACGGTAAAGCTGCCGACTGTGGTTTTCAGGCTACAGCCTTCTGCTTTACCCTAGCTGGCTATAAAAAATGGGGGGACCCAACGTCATTTTTTTTTACCTATTTTTTTAAATAAAAAAAATGAATGGGCTTCCCTGTATTTTGATTGCCAGCCAAGGTAACGCCAGGCAGATGGGGGTGGCAACCCATAGCTGTCTGCTTTATCTGCGCTGAGAATCAAAAATACCGCGGAGTGGTACGTCATTTTTTTTAAAGATTTATTTTTACAGCACTGTCATGTCAGGCAATCAAAATACAGGGAAGCCCTTTTTGGTTTTAGTTATTTAAATAAAGAATTAAAAAAAATATATATGGGCTCCCACTGCATTTTTTGCATTGCTAGCTAAGGGTAATCCAAGCAGCTACTGGCTGCTAACCCCCACTGCTTGGTGTTACCTTCACTGGTAATGGAAAATCCAGGGAAGCATTTTTTATTTTTTTTGCCAAAAAACTACAAAAAAAATGACGTGAGCTTCGCCATATTTTTGTATGCTAGCCAGGTACAGCAGGCAGGTACGGGCTGCCCCCAACCCCCAGTTGCCTATTTGTACCTGGCTGGGAACTAAAAATATAGGGAAGCCCTTTTTTTAAATATTTCATGAATTTCATGAAATAATTAAAAAAAAAAACCGACGTAGGCTTCGGCCCATTTTTGTGTCCAGCCGGGTACAACTAGGCAGCTGGGGATTGGATCCACAGCACAGGTTAGCCCGAGCTTTCTGGGCCCCTCTGCTGCGAATTGCAGTCCGCAGCCGCCCCAGAAAATGGCGCTCTCATAGAAGCGCCATCATCTGGCGCTGT
Organism: Anomaloglossus baeobatrachus; assembly: GCF_048569485.1. Taxonomy (NCBI): domain Eukaryota; kingdom Metazoa; phylum Chordata; class Amphibia; order Anura; family Aromobatidae; genus Anomaloglossus; species Anomaloglossus baeobatrachus. Next base: position 276,018,953 of record NC_134359.1, read on the forward strand.
ATCCAACTCTTCCAGCTGCCCTGATGCCGGTGGCTCGCTGGTTAATAATGATTTCAGTTGATAATATACAGCTAGCCCTAACCTCATTATTACCCAGCGAACCACCCGTCACCAGGGCAGCTGGAAGAGTTGGATACAGCGCCAGAGGATGTCGCTTCTATGAAAGCGCCATTTTCTGGGGCAGCTGCGCACTGCAATTCGCAGAAGAGGGGCCCAGAAAGCTCAGGCCAACCTTTGCTGCGGATTCCAATCCCCAGCTGCCTAGTTGTACCTGGCTGGACACAAAAATATGGCAAAGTCCACGTCATTTGTTTTTTAATTATTTCATGAAATTCATGAATAATAAAAAAAGGGCTTCCCTATATTTTTGGTTCCCAGCTGGGTACAAATAGGCAGCTGGGGGTTGGGGGAAGCCCGTAGCTGCCTGCTGTACCTGGCTAGCATACAAAAATATGGCGAAGCCCACATAATGTTTTTGGGGGGCAAAAAACTCCTGCATACAGTCCTGGATGGAGTATGCTGAGCCTTGTAGTTCTGCAGCTGCTGTCTGTCTGTATGGAGGAGAGCAGACAGCAGCTGCAGAACGACAAGGCTCAGCATGCTCCATTCACTAGTGTATGCAGGAGAGCAGACAGCAGCTGCAGGCTCAGTATATTCGATCCAGGACTGTATGGAGGAGTTTTTTGCCCACCAAAAAAATGACGTGGGCTTCGCCATATTTTTGTATGCTAGCTGGGTACAGCAGGCACCTACGGGCTGCCCCCAACCCCCAGCTGCCTATTTGTACCCGGCTGGGAACCAAAAATATAGGGAAGCCCGTTTTTTTTAATTATTTAACTTATTTCATGAAATAATTAAAAAACAAATGACGTGGGCTTCGCCCCATTTTTGTGTCCAGCCAGGTACAACTAGGCAGCTGGGGATTGGAATCCGCAACACAGGTTAGTCCGAGGTTTCTGGGCACCTCTGCTGCGAATTGCAATCCGCAGTCACCCCAGAAAATGGCGGTTTCATAGAAGCGCCATCATCTGGCGCTGTATCCAACTCTTCCAACAGCCCTGGAGCCGGGTGGCTTGCTGGGTAATCATGAGTTAATACTAGCTTTGTTTTACTAGCTAGTATTAAGTCAGAGATTCTTAATGTCAGGCAAGTTTGACCCAGCCATTAAGAATCTCTAATAAAGGGTTAAAAAAAGACACCACACAGAGAAAAAATACTTTAATAGAAATAAATACACAGACACACTTAGAGACTCCATGTTTATTAATCCCTCTTATCCCTCCACTATCCATGGTCTTCTGTCTTCTTTCTCCTTCAGCCCATGCAGCTTTGCTCCATCAGCAGCACAGCATGGGAGAAAGACGCTGCTGCTCCCCGTGCAGTCTTCACTCCGTGAGTGATCAGTGCTGCTGGCTGTTAGCGGTAACGTTACCGCTGACAGACGGGTTACCATAGCAACAGTGCTCCGATCACGTTGATTCCCGGTGCCGCTGTTAGCGGTGACGTCACTGCTAACAGGCGCGTTGTTATGGCAACGGTGATCTCCGTTATTGACCGGCTGTGTCAGCCGGTCACTAACAGAATGGGGAAGCAGAACGGGGAGTCGACCGTGTGCCAGAGCATGTCGCCGGTACACGGCGATACACAAACGTGCACCGTGTACCGGAGGGATGCAATGACAGGACCTAGCATGACGTCAAAGCCATGTGACCAGTCTGTAGCCAATGAGATAATAGACACGTGACTGGTCACATGGCTATTTTGTTGTCACGATAGGTCCTGTCATCACTGCTCGTTACCGGGAGGATGCAGCAATTCCCGATGGAAAAGCTGCGGGAGACAGCGTGCAGGACGGATCGCGGGGAGAGGTAAGTGTTATTGCAATGTTTATTAACTGTATGTGTACATTTATAATGTGTTTTTATGTGTTTGTGATTGCCTCCCATTGTTTTCAATGGGGTTTGAGAGGTTCGTCGAACGGTTCTCCGAACCGAACTCGAACGCGGCCTCCGTTCGACGAACCAACTCGAACTCGAGCCTCTAGAGGTTCGCTCATCTCTACTTGTTAGCTTTCATTTTGATATAGCAATGATGGTTTGTTTTCATTCTCTCATGCATTTTTATTATTGCAGAACATTTTCTATTTAAAGATCAAATGCGCTGCCTCAATGATAATTTTTTTGCTAGCATAAAATATGCGATCAGTCACAAATGTTTTATTCTATGATGTTTGTACTGGGTAATGATCGTGAATGAACATTGGTAAAATTGATTTTTTGTGCTATCATCACATCATATAAAACAGTTATTCATAGAACATTGCTACATACCTTACAATTTGTATGGAGATTTTTACTTTTACTTTTTCTTACATTTTGAATCTTCATATTTAGATTAATATAATTTTTAAGTTTATTTTGTTAAAAAATAAATCAGTTTTCTTCTTGGCAGATGACTGTACCAGCAGCTCTGAAGGACAACCGATAGCTCCAGATTTTAAAGCAGAAGATTGTAGCATCACACAAGATACATATGAAGATCATGGCAACATCACAGATGTACACTCATCACAGACTGTTAAACACAATAAAAGTCACAGAAGAAGTGTGGAAAATCAAAGCACGCCCACTAAGAAAAAAACATTTTCTTGCTCAGAATATAGGAAATGCTTTGCTCAGAAATCAAATTTTGTTGTAGAGGAGAGATCCCATACTGAAAAGAATACATTTTCATGTTTAGAATGTGGGAAATGTTTTGCTTATAAATCACTACTTGTTAGACATGAGAGATCCCACACTGGAGAGAAACCATTTTCATGTTCAGAATGTGAGAAAGGTTTTACTAGAAAATCTAATCTTGTTTTACATGAGAGAATTCACACAGGAGAGAAGACATTTTCATGTTCAGAATGCGGGAAATGTTTTACTACAAAATCTTATCTTGTTTTACATGAGAAATTTCACACAGGAGAGAAGACATTTTCATGCTCAGAATGTGGGAAACGTTTTACTATGAAATGTGATCTTATTAGACATGAGAGAATTCACACAGGAGAGAAACCATTTTCATGTTCAAAATGTGGGAAACCATTTACTATGAAATGTCATCTTATTAGACATGAGCGAATTCACACAGGAGAGAAACCATTTTCATGTTCAGAATGTGGGAAATGTTTTACTACAAAATCTTATCTTGTTTTACATGAGAGAATTCACACAGGAGAGAAGACATTTTCATGCTCAGAATGTGGGAAACGTTTTACCATGAAATGTGATCTTATTATACATGAGAGAATTCACACAGGAGAGAAACCATTTTCATGTTCAGAATGTGGGAAATGTTTTACTACAAAATCTTATCTTGTTTTACATGAGAGAATTCACACTGGAGAGAAACCATTTTCATGTTCAGAATGTGGGAAATGTTTTATTAAAAAATCTTATCTTGTTTTACATGAGAGAATTCACACAGGAGAGAAGACATTTTCATGCTCAGAATGTGGGAAACGTTTTACTATGAAATGGGATCTTATTAGACATGAGAGAATTCACACAGGAGAGAAACCATTTTCATGTTCAGAATGTGGGAAATGTTTTATTCACAAATCTAATCTTCTTTCACATGAGAGACTTCACACTGGAGAGAAGCCATTTTCATGTTCAGAATGTGGGAAATGTTTTACTACAAAATCTTATCTTGTTTTACATGAGAGAATTCACACAGGAGAGAAACCATTTTCATGTTCAGAATGTGGGAAATGTTTTATTAACAAATCTAATCTTCTTTCACATGAGAGACTTCACACTGGAGAGAAGCCATTTTCATGTTCAGAATGTGGGAAATGTTTTACTACAAAATCTTATCTTGTTTTACATGAGAGATTGCACACTGGAGAGAAACCATTTTCATGTTCAGAATGTGGGAAATGTTTTACTAAAAAATCTTATCTTGTTTTACATGAGAGAATTCACACAGGAGAGAAACCATTTTCATGTTCAGATTGTGGGAAATGTTTTATTAACAAATCTAATCTTCTTTCACATGAGAGACTTCACACTGGAGAGAAGCCATTTTCATGTTCAGAATGTGGGAAACCATTTACTATGAAATGTAATCTTATTAGACATGAGCGAATTCACACAGGAGAGAAACCATTTTCATGTTCAGAATGTGGGAAATGTTTTACTACAAAATCTGATCTTGTTTTACATGAGAGAATTCACACAGGAGAGAAACCATTTTCATGTTCAGAATGTGGGAAATGTTTTATTAACAAATCTAATCTTCTTTCACATGAGAGAATTCACACTGGAGAGAAACCATTTTCATGTTCACTATGTGGAAAATGTTTTACATATAAAACAATGCTAGTTACACATGAGCTTATTCACACAGAAAATATGCCATTTTCATGCTCAGAATGAAATAAAAAAAAAATAAAAAGGACATTCAGAAGTTAGTCAGTTCAAAGGTGGGCAACTAGACTACTACAAGGAATGGAAGGCCTCCCATATGATGAGAGGTTGAAAAAGTTAGAATTGTGTAGCTTAGAAAAAAACGTCTCACAGGAGATCTCATTTATATGTGTAAATACATGCGTGGTCAATATAAAGGACTGAAACATAACTTATTCCTTAGAAAGACAAGACTAAGGACCAGGCGGCATACACTGCGAGTAGAAGAAAAGTTATTCCGGCAGCTAAATAGGAAAGGGTTCTTTACAGTTAGAGCTGTCAGACTCTGGATTGCCCTACCACAAGAGTTAGTAATAGTAGATACTATAACGGCTTTTAAAAAAGGGCTGGATTATTTCCTCAGTACAAATAACATTGTTGGTTATAAATGACAGGGACAAAATGTAGAACTGGTGGAGGAAGGTTGAACTAGATGGACCTAGGTCTTTTTTCAAACTATGTAATATGGGAAATGTTTTACGGCGAAATCATTTCTTGTTAGACATCAGAGAAATCACACAGGGGAGAAACCATTTTTATGTTCTGAGTGTGGGAAATGTTTTAATACGAACACTCATTTACTGTACATGAGAAAATTCACACAGGAGAGAAGCCATTTTCTTGCTCAGAATGTGGGAAATTGTTTGTTAAGAAATTTGATATTGTTAATCATGAGATACTTCACACAGCAGAGAAGCCATTTTCATGTTTAAAATGTGGGAAAGGGTTTATTAGGAAATCATAGCTTGTTAGACCTCAGAGAACTCACACTGGGAAGAAGCCACTTTAACCCCTTAATGACCAAGCAAAATTCTTCAAATCTGAATTGTCACTTTTTTTGTGGTAGTAACAATGGAATTTTTCAACATATCCCAGTCAACTGAGAATGGTTTTGTTACGGTTCAGGGTTCCCCTGGGCCTCAAGTCAATACGGCCCCATCTTTGTCTCCTGCATTGGGGTCGGCCATCTCCGCAGCGCCACCTGTCCGTCGCTTGAGGCGTCTCGCTGAGAGGTGTCAGGTAGCTAGGGTCGTACATCATTCTGAGCCTAAGTGCCCAGTTCGACTTACCGCGCATGCACGGATTTTCGCAGCCTCTACAGGCACTAGGTGCGTCATTCCTGCTACTGCGCTTGCGTGTGACGTCATCAATGACGTGGCGGCCGCTGATTGGCGGTCATGGACATCACTGGTGATGTGGCGGCCACTGATTTGCCATCAGTGACGTCAGCAGTGACGTGGCAGAGGCCATTGCACCAAACCGTTCTATAGTCTGCAGTGCCTGTGGCAGACTAGTGTGGGTGTTTATGTGCCTGGTGTACTGTGCCCAGTTAACGCTAGTGTCAGGGCTTAGGCGCAGAGGTTCTGCTGCATCTGTCTGGGTGGGTGACAAGCAGTAAGCTGTCGGTACCTAGGGGCATGGCAGATAGATCGGTGCAGTGCCAGCAGTAGGCTGGTGCGGTTAGTGGGCCGCCTAGGTAGACACAGCTTAGGGCTGGTAGTGCACCTGGCGGCAACCGGGTTCAGCAAGGCGGTTGCTCCGCAGTGGGAACCGGTTGCTCAGTCAGGTTAGCTGTGCTATAACAGGGCACATCTCGTGTGCTGTGGTGTGAAGCAACACCACCGATTCCTTTTATATATCGCTCCCTGTGCTGTAACAGGGCATATCACGTGTGCGGTGGTGTGAAGCTAATGCCATCGGTTCCTCATATATATATATATATATATATATATATATGTATATATATATATATATATATCTGTAGTTGTTGCGTCCGTTTTATGTTTGTAATAAATTTAAATCAATATGTTTTGCTTTTATCCATAGAAATTTGACAAAAAAAATTTGAAATATTCAAACTTTGGTTATACTCGTAAACCAAGGAGCTATACTGTACAAAAAAAAAAAATTAGCAACATTTACCTTATGTTAACTATGTCAGCATAATGCTTTACTTTATCACAAAGGTTAACATTTTAGCACAAAGTTTTCATTATTTTAGGGCAATTTACAAAACTTATTCTTTTAGGGACCCGTTCAGTTTTGAAGTGACTTTGAGGGGCCTTTATATTGGAAATTCTCCTGAAGGGATATCATTTTAAAAATAGCACCCCACTAAAGTATACCAAACCAGTTAAAGGATGTTTGTTAACCCTTTAGATACTTCATAAGAAATAATGTAAAATTGAAAGGAATGGAAAATTGTGGGACTATCGTTCTGTGTGTATTTAGGGAGGCTGCGACCCTCTATACATATCACATAGGTAACTTTTTTTGTGGATAACAATAACTTGTCCTCCACGCAAAAACCTGATCCATCACTACGTCTTTTGTTAGCCAAGGGTGACTATCTACCCTGCGCCTTTCTCAGGTTCTCTCCGATCTCAGACCAGATAATCTTTAACCCTTTCACACCAGAGCCTGTTTTTGCCTTCACGAGCCTGCCATTTTTTTTTCCAATTCTAGCAATAACTTTGGAACACTTCAATGGATCCCAGTGATTCTGAGACTGTTTTTAGTAACATAGATATAATACTTCATGTTAATGGTCAATTTTCTGTTGATAGTATTTGTAATATTATGAAAAAAAAATAGAAATTGCAATTTTTGGACTTTGAATTTTAATGACCTTAAAGCAGATAGATATATCACACAAAAACATTAATAAATAACATTTACCACATGTCTACTTTACATCGGCACCAATTTTGAAACATATATTTTTTTAATATACAGTGCCTTGCGAAAGTATTCGGCCCCCTTGAATTTTTCAACCTTTTTCCACATTTCAGGCTTCAAACATAAAGATAAAAAAAAATTACATTTTATGGGGAAGAATCAACAACAAGTGGGCACAATTGCGAAGTTGAAAGAAATTTATTGCTTAATTTAAACTCTTGTAAAAAATAAAAAACTGAAAATTGGGGCGTGCAATATTATTCATCCCCTTTAAGTTAATACTTTGTAGCGCCCCCTTTTGCTGTGATTACAGCACAAGTCGCTTGGGGTATGTCTCTATCAGTTTTGCACATTGAGAGACTGAAATTCTTGCCCATTCTTCCTTTGTAAACAGCTGGAGCTTGGCCATTCTAACACCTGGATACGTTTATTTGTGAACCATTCCATTGTAGATTTTGCTTTATGTTTTGGATCATTGTCTTGTTGGAAGACAAATCTCCGTCCCAGTCTCAGGTTTTTTGCAGACTCCGAAAGGTTTTCTTCAAGAATGGTTCTGTATTTGGCTCCATCCATCTTCCCATCAATTTTAACCATCTTCCCTGACCATGCTGAAGAAAAACAGGCCCAAACCATGATGCTGCCACCACCATGTTTGACAGTGGGGATGGTGTGTTCAGGGTGATGAGCTGTGTTGCTTTTACACCAAACATATCGTTTGGCATTGTGCCCAAAAAGTTTGATTTTGGTTTCATCTGACCAGAGCACCTTCTTCCACATGTTTGGTATGTCTCCCAAGTGGTTTGGGGCAAACTTTAAACAACACGTTTTATGGATATCTTTGAGAAATGGCTTACTTCTTGCCACTCTTCCATAAAGACCAGATTTGTGCAGTGTACGACTGATTGTTGTCCTATGGACAGACTCTCCCACCTCAGCTGTAGATCTCTGCAGTTCATCCAGAGTGATCATGGGCTCCTTGGCTGCATCTCTGATCAGTCTCCTTGTTTGAGATGAAGGTTTTGAGGGACGGCCGGGTCTTGGTAGATTTGCAGTGGTATGATACTCCTTCCATTTCAATATGATCATTTGCACAGTGTTCCTTGGGATGTTTAAAGTTTTGGAAATCTTTTTGTAACCAAATCCGGCTTTAAACTTCTCCACAACAGTATCACGGACCGGCCTGTTGTGTTCCTTGGTCTTCATGATGCGACCTGCGCTTTAAACAGAACACTGAGACTATCACAGAGCAGGTGCATTTATACAGAGACTTGATTACACACAGGTGGCTTATATTTATCATCATCAATCATTTAGTACAACATTGTGTCCCACTTGTTGATTCTTCACCATAAAATTTTAATTTTTTATCTTTATGTTTGAAGCCTGAAATGTGGGAAAAGGTTGAAAAATTCAAGGGGACCGAATACTTTCGTAAGGCAGTGTATGTTTCAAAAGGGGTTAATAAAAGTTTATCAGCAATTTGTCTTTTTCCAACAAAATGTACAGAACCAATTTTGTTAGGGACCACATCACATTTGAAGAGACTTTGAGGGGCCAGAAAATACCCCAAAGTCATGTAATTTTAAAAACTGCACCCTTCAAAGTGCTCAAAAGCACATCCAAGAAGTTTATTAACCCATTAGGTGCTTCACAGGAACTACGGCAATGTGGAAATAAAAAAAAAGAAAATTTTACTTTTTGCCAAAAAATATTGCTTTAGCCCCAAACTTTCATTTTCACAAGAATAACAGAAGAAAATGCACCATGAAATGTGTTGTCCTATTACTCCTGAGTATGTCTATACCCCATATGTGGTGAAAAAATACCGTTTGTGCTCGGAAGGGAAGGAGCGCTATTTGACTTTTGAAACGCAAATTTGCCTGGAAAGGATAGCGGACACCATGTTGCATTTGCAGAGCCCCTGATGTACCTAAAGAATGGAAACTCCACACAAGTGACCCCATTTCAGAAACTACACCCCTCAAGGAATTTATATAAATGTATAGTGAGCACTTTAAACCCATATGTGATTCTCAGAATTTTATAATATTGATCCATGAAAATAAAAAAATCCCACAGAAGTACCTTTAGCTCCAAATTTTTCATTTCTACAAGGGTAGCTGGTGAGAATGAAACATACATTTTGTTGTGCAATTTTTCTTGATTACGTCACTACCTCATATATTTTTGCAAACTACTTTTGAGGCACAAAGCTCCTAAGGGAAGGGGCACTATATTGAGGTTCAGATTTTGTTGGAATGGTTTGGAGGTGTCATGTCACATTGGCAGAGCCCCTGAGGTGACAGAACAGTAGGACCCCCAGAAGTGACCTGATTTTACAAACTACACCTCTCAATGAATTAATCTAGGGGTGCAGTGATCATATTGACCAATGTGTCAGAGAATTTTATACAATTGGGCGTTGAAGAAAAAATAATTACATTTTTACTACAAACATTTTGTTTTAGCCTTATATTTTACATGGTGAAAAGTGGCACCAAAACTTGTCACGCAATTTCTGCTAAACATGGCAATACTCCATATGTGGCAGTACAGTACTGCTTAACCACATGGTGTGACTCAGGAGGAAAGGTATTTGACTTTTGGAGCACAGAATTTTCTAAAATAGCTTTCAGATTCCACATACAGAGACCCTAAAGGGTGTTTTACACACTGCGACATCGCTAGCGATCTCATTAGCGATGTAACACGCCAGATCGCACATGCGATCTCGTTTTAAAGCATGACCTATGTGCGATCTCGGCAGATCGCATGTGCGATCTGGTGTGTTACATCGCTAACGAGATCGCTAGCGATGTCGCAGTGTGCAAAGCACCCTTAGGTGCTAGAGGAGCACAATCTGTCCTCAAGGGACCCCATTTTAGAAACTACACCCCTCTAGGAAATTATATACAGGTGTAACGATTTTGACTCCATGGCTGTTTTCCAGAAATAAACACACAGTGGAAGTTACTGAGTGAAAATTGTAAATCTGCCATTGTACTGCCCGTACATTGTAATACCAATACATTGTTGTGCTCAGAGTTGAATCTTTAATTGGAAACATTTTAATTAACATTTTGGATCACATTTATCCTGTGCTCTACGCTGAGCATTTACATCAAGGTTTCCATCTAAATCTCCAAAAGATGTTGATCAGATGACACCCCGATGGATCCATTCACTATAATGAGACAGCAGCATTTCTCTAGACTCCGTCTGGCCTCTATTCAGTGGTATCCTTTTTCAAAGTGCATCGCTGAAAACATGGACCCCGTCGGATCATAGGCAGACACAGTCCAAAATGACTCTCTTTGTCTCGTTATAGGGAATCTTCTGTCAGGTTTTGTCTGAATAATGTATTCAGAGATTTACACGCAAACCTCGGTGTAAGAGCTCAGCTCAGAGAGCAGGATAGATATAAGCCGAGTATTACTGAGATCTTTGGGAGGAAGACTTAATAAATCAACAGCAGGTCAAGGATCACTTTTATTTTTTTTACACCATTCATTGTAGAGTATAAGTGATTAGACAGTTCTATTCTTTGTGTCAGTGCGATTGCAGCGATACCAGATTTATATAGTTTTTTTTTTAATGTTTGGCAACTATCAAACACTAAAATACTTTTTATCGCTGTGCTAACATGCTATTCAATGCAGTATCACTACTAGCGGTGATGCGTGTACCTGTGTCCGCTGTCACCGCTGATGAATGCCCGTCACTTCCGCTCATGCGCAGTATGAAGCCGGGTGTATGCGTACTGGCTTCAGAGAAGTCTAATGCGCATTACTGAAATTGCTGGTGACTTCCCATCATGTGCACTGTCCAGCGTCTCGAGCAATTAGAGCGGACACAGGTACGGACATCACTGCTGGTGATGCTAGGCAGTGGGCATTGAATAGCATGTTAGCATGCCCCTGTGGGTGTGCTAACATGCTAAGATGACGGAATGAGCACAGGAACTAAAGCCCTTGCAACTAGTCCCTGCGCTCATTAGCATATTAGAGAGGATCTATAGAAATGCTTTTTCTAAAGATCCATTTATCTATGCTACTAGATATTATTATTATTATTATTATTATTTATTTATAGAGCACCATTAATTCCATGGTGCTGTACATGAGAAGGGGGTTACATACAAAATACATATACAAGTTACAGTAGACAGACTAGTACAGAGGGAAGAGGGCCCTACCCTTGGGGGCTTACATTCTATAGGATTATGGGGAGGAGACAGTAGGTGGGGTGTAGATTGGGCGGCAGCTCCGCACGGTGGTCGGGCGGCAGCTCCGCACGGTGGTCGGGCGGCAGTGAGTTCATTGTAGATTGTAGGCATTTCTGAACAGGTTGGTTTTCAGGTTCCGTTTGAAGTTTGCAAGGGTAGGGGATAGTCTGACGTGTTGATACAGGGACGGTTAGGCAGGGATTAGCAATATGCACCCAGAACTGCTCATGATTCTGGGTGCATATTGCACCTGACAGGTTCCCTTTAAATATATATGTGTGATAAAAAATGTTACATAGGAAAGTAATGTAAGGTATAGGAATGCATAAGATGTAGTATAATGTATAGATGTAGCAGTGTTGGTTAAGCTTTGTCCGGCTGAATAGGTACAATTGTAACTATTCCGTTTTAAAATTGCAATAACTTTTTTTTTTAGAAAAGCCGTAGAGGGCTGAAATTTCGTGACATCTCTGCAGTTTTGGTCCAGAATAAATTGGCCAAATTTCAATAATATATCTCCCCCCCCTTCCGAGATAAGGGGTCGAGATATTTTTGCATCCATTATGCAGCCTGACGAAGGTTAAGCAATATAGTATAATGATGTATAGTGTCTGCAAGTAAAGTTGCCATCTAGTGGCCGGACATTATAAGAATATAGGTAAAAGGTTATGTAGGATGTTTTGGCAAGCTAAGTTGCCCGGTAACTGACTTCAGGGCAAGAAATGGTTAAGCTGTGGGATTAGCCACAGGGATAGGAGCCAGTCCCTAGGGAAAGGACAGACTCCATTTTAGAATTAAGATAGGGAACGACCAGTGAGTAGGACAGACTTACAGTCTGTCGAGTCATGTCTTGGTCGCATTCTGCAGGTGACTTTTGAAGGCTGCAACGTTCAGATCAAACAAGAGTAGCGTAAGAGAATGAACAGGAACAAGGAGGGTGGTTGTAACCCAGAACAAAGATCAGCCATTAAACCTGAGACTGCTAAAGAAGCTGAATACGACCCTTGTGGGTAGGAACTAGAGTCAGACACTTAGGGGTACTTTACAACATTGCATCCGAAATATCGTCGGGGTCTCGTCGTTAGTGACGCACATCCGACGCCGGTAGCGACATCGCAACGTGTAAATCCTTGGTGCGCCGATAAACGATGGCAAATGCGTCGAAAATCGGTGATCTGTGTAGTGTTGGTCATTTTTATAATGTCGGTGCGTCCGCAGGTACAATGTTGTTTGTCGTTCCTGCAGCTCCACACATCACTGTGTGTGAAGCTGAAGGACCGACAAACATCTCCTTACCTGCGCCCGCCGTGCACCGGCAATGCGGAAGGAGAAGGTGGGCGGGATGTTTACATCCTGCTCATCTCCGCCTCTCCGCTTCTATTGGCCGGCCACTTAGTGACGTCGCGGTGACGCCGAATGCACCGCCCCCTTGAAGGAGGGATTCTTCGGCAGTCACAGTGACGTCGCCGACCAGGTATGTGCGTGTGAAGCTGCCGTAGCGAAAATGTTCGCTACGGCAGCTCGCACTACATATCGCATGTGCGACGGGGGCGGGGGCTATCGCGCTCGGCATCACTAGCAATTGCTAGCGATGTCGCAACGTGTAAAGTACCCCTTAGTAGCAGGTCCCAAGTAGCTTACAGACGAGAGGTAACAAGCCGGAACGGTGTTGAACGTGAAATGAGTATGTAGTCCTGTGTGGTAGACCCGAGAGAGTTATTACTTCCTGTCACTGGGAGGACATGGAATGGACAAGAATGACTTTCACGTCCCATTCGGTTATGCTAACCAAGTGGTAGCAGAAGGTCTGGGAACAACCAAGAGAGTAACAAGTGAGGTGAATTTTGAGGAAGTATGTTTAATGGTGCTTTGTGCTAAATGAACATTCGATAAGAAATTTATCCGCTACATCTTGTGTATAATTCTCCTCCAGAAACTGTTAAGTAAAAGACTGTTGTTTAATACGAACTATCAGCCTCCATCTTCGTTGACTCCATGATCTGGTCCTCGCCTGCCCCTAACAGCGGAATCATGTGGAATCCTGCAAGGTATGAACAGCAATCCCCTATCCACACACCCAGCCAGGAACATGTTTTCTGTAGAGGGTCCAGGCACTTACAGGAAGGAATCCCTTGCCCGCAGCTATCACCTCGCGCCCCTTTCTACGGTCATGACACCAACTGAAATCTATCAGTAATTAGAAAACAATCCTGCCACTTACAGAAAAAAATATTATCAGCTGGTTCAACAAATGATCTATAAAAAGATGTCATTACCAAGGTGCCACACAAGAAACATCTTATGTGTAAAACCAGTAAAGCTGGGGTCACACATAGCGACAGCGACAACGACATCGCTGTTACGTCACCATTTTCTGTGACGTAACAGCGACCTTGTAAGTCGCTGTTATGATCGCTGCTTAGCTGTCAAACACAGCGACGCAGCAGCGATCATAACGTCGCTACATGTGCAGAGAGCCAGGGAGCCGCGCACACTGCTTAGCGCTGGCTCCTTGCTCTCCTAGCTACAGTACACATCGGGTTAATTAACCCGATGTGTACTGCAGCTACATGTCACAGTGCAGAGAGCAGTTAGCCGCGCACACTGCTTAGCGCTGGCTCCTTGCTCTCCTAGCTACAGTACACATAGGGTTAATTACCCGATGCGTACTGCAGCTACATGTGCACAGTGCAGGAGCTGGCACTAGCAGCAAGAGCGGCGGAGGCTGGTAACGAAGGTAAATATCGGGTAACCAGGGAAAGGTCTTCCCTTGGTTACCCGATGTTTACAGTGGTTAGAGCTTTCCGCAGCTGCCAGACGCCGGCTCCTGCTCCCTGCTCGCTTCATTTCGTCGCTCTCTCGCTGTCACACACAGCGATGTGCGCTTCACAGCGGGAGAGCGACGACGAAAAAATGAAGCAGGACATTCAGCAACGAGCAACGACCTCACAGCAGGGGCCAGCTCGTTGCTGGATGTCACACACAGCGACAGCGACGGGACATCGCTGCAACGTCACAGAAAATGGTGACGTAGCAGCGACGTCGTTGTCGTCATAGCTGTGTGTGACACCACCTTAAGTTTTATCAAGGTCTCCACATTTTTACAAAACACATTTTTCTAAACTACTGAAGGTCCTAGTGAGCACTGTTGGGGCCATAATCCAGAAATGGAAAGAACACAATTTCACCATAAACCAGCCACAACCAGCTGCTCCCCACAAGGTGTCAAACAGAAGAGTGAAAATAATTATCAGAAGAGTTGTCAAGAGCCAAAGACCACCTGTGGAGAGCTTCAGAAAGATCTGGACTCAGCATGTACTATTGTTTCAAAGAAAACAATAAGTAATACACTCACCTTCCATGACCTGTATGCACGGTCACTACGCGAGACTCCATTGTTGAACAAAAAGGATGATCAAGCGCGTAGAAAATTTGCTCAACAACATTTAGACAAGCCTATGAAATCCTGGGAGAATACAGTCTAGTCAGATGAGAACAAAATTGATCTCTTTGGATGCCATAATACACGCCATGTTTGGAGGCCAAAAGGCAAATCAGCCCCAAAACACCAGACCAACGGAGAAGTTTGGAGGTGGGAATATATTGGTATGGAGCTGTTTTACAGGATACAGTACTAGTAAACTTCATGTTATTGAAGGAAAGATAAATGGACAAATGTACCAAGGCATTCTTGATAATAATCTGCTGCCATCTACCAGGATGATGAAGATAATTCGAGGATGCACATTTCAGGAAGACAATGATCCCCAACACACAGCCAAGGAACTATCAATTGGTTTCAGCAAAAGAAAATAAAGCTGTTAGAATGATCACAGGAGCTGAATCCAATAGAAAATTTATGGATGAACTACACCATGTTCCAAATTATTATGCAAATGATAATTTTTCTCTGATTTTCCTAAATGGTCGGTGCAAATGACAGTCAGTCTAATAAAACACAAATGTTTTTTCTTTTTTTTGAGTTCTCCAAACACATATTGTGTGTAATTTGTTCACACCCTGGTGATAAACTTTAGGGCAGTCGGTTAATTAACTTGAGGTGGGGTGATGCTTTGTATGATGAAGTGTATAAAATGTTTGATCAGTTCATATATGTCATGCTATGAATAAGAGCTCAGATGGAGCTTGAAACGCGTAAGACGCAATGATTTTAAAATATGGAATTTTTTATATACACTAATAAATGATTTACGTTTTTATCAAGACTCTGAAAATTTTGGAACTGAAATATTGAGCTTCCAGGTGCTGGACCAAACCCCTTTCTCTGCTGTTCAAGCCTCCGGGAACTGACTCGCTGACTGTCCGTGCACTGGTTATCCAAATCGGCCTTAGTTGCCTAAGAGGTGAGCTGAACCTACATATATAAATTTTCCATAGTCCTGCACTCGCCTGGCATGGTACAGAAAAGGGGGCTACAAAGTATGGTGAGGTCGGTGCTGTGGTGGCTCAGGCACTTCTCGTCTGTCAGGCCGCTGCTTCTGGTCCGTGGAACATGCTGCAGATATGTCTCCATAGGGAATAAGCATGTGACACCTTGGAGCCCAGGGGTCACAGGTCATTACACACACCACACACACCCTCCCCACACTAGGAAGGTAACACCCGTCAATCAAGACCTGATTGCCTCCCTCAGTGTTAGACAGGCACACCAGGTGGACGGAGTCAGGCGGAAAGACACGCCCACTGAGGAGTCTGCTGGCCTGAGGCAGGAGAACAGCAGTTAGTTAGTTGAGCCGAGGAGTAGGAAGTGGTAGTTGAGGAGTAGAGGAGTGTGACACAGCGCTGTGCGGGGCCTAGGTTGGAGCCTAGGACCCCCATACAGTCAGGCAGGCAGACGGCAGGGGCCACCTGCAGAAGACCGGGAACACGACCGGTGGAACCGTAGGGACCGGGACTGGGTTGGAGGCCGCCGGACCCGAACCGGGGAGCCAACAGTTTACCGGAGCACCAGGAAGGGTACTCAGACCCAGACTAGGCCGTAGGCCACCGTATAGTCAAATTAACTGATTGAGGTCTGGACCTCCCGGGGTCCTTTCCCACCCAGAGTCCCGATTGACAGCAACAGCCCGGCCTGACCGGATACCAGCCAGCACCAGAGGCCATAGATCCGAGGGCCAGCGCCTTTGGGCAAAGGAGCTCCCACGACATACCCGCCGGGGAGCGGACCACCCATACTCAAGCACCGTGGTCCACACAAGTTGAGGTGCAGGAGAAAGGGGGACCCTGTCACACCGTCCAGTGCTGCAGCCGGCTGTGGGCCGCTCGTCTTACATCTCGTTTGGTTTACCAGAGACTCTGAGTGACTTAATTGTGAGTACGACATCATCTCACCGCACTGCAGCACTGCACCCCGCACCGCAGCTCCCCGCTACCAGGCCCCGGGACACACCGCCCCTACCCTCGGAGGGGTTAACAACCAAGCTGCGCCCTGCCATCTCTCCCAGGAGCCCCTCCATCTTTACCGAAGCGATGGTGTCCCACATCACCACAACCCGTGGGTGGCGTCACGAAAACCACCCCAACACAAACATACCCGCATCCCCCGCGTGCAGCGCCAGCCCCCCCTTTCAGAGCGACGTGACCCCCGGGTCCGTCAGAGGCTCGAGTTATCGCCAGCAGTACGAGCACGGATCTGAGCGGCTCGGCGGTCGCAGCTGAGGACGCGGGGCGGTACAAGCACACACTCACTTACTCATAGCTTCTATAAAACACTTGAACTTTACTGAACAGAGTTTCGTCAGACCTACTTTCGTCTCCAAAAGAGAGGCACAATAACTTCACAGGCATTGTTACGCTACTTGACACGACTCTTCTCAACATGGCTGCACACAGAGTTCCACCAGCTTTGAGAGTTCCTTTACTTCACTACTCTTTTTAGGCTATCTTACACTGGGTTTCATCAGGAATATCCCAATCCCATAGTGACGGTGGCTGTCCGAATACTAAGGCCCTTTACAACACCACACTTCCCACTTTAGCCTGCTTGCCCCGGGGACGCTGTTCCATTCTGCTCTCTCTACTTCCAGGGTCCTAACTGTGAGTTTAATTTCCACTTTCCAAGTTTTGCGCCCGCCCCCCTGCTGGATTTGAGGAAACTGCAAGCCCCTTGGGGCTGGAGAAATACTTTGCCCTTGGCCTGGGACTTGCCCCTGCAGCTCTCATAGACTTGGATTCTTTTGCCCCTGTGGACTAAGTCCTATCCTGTTTATGGACGTCTTCTCCCGGACTTAGTCCTGTCCTGTTTATGGACTTTTCCCACCATGGTCTCTGTCCTGAGCAGCCCCTGAGAGACTGAACCCTATCCTATGGAAACGGGACTGTGTTTTTAAGTGTGTGCCTCCAGAACTTTGTGGATGAGTTGCTGTTAAAAGGATGTGTCCCCTCCTTTGCAGTTAGTGGGAGACTAGGACAAAACCACTTTGTGGTTCATCAGGGTCCCAACCTTAAGGACTGTGCCCTTGGACTCAAGGAGGGCCCTACTATTGGCCACAGGCTTGATATTTTAAGTATGGACTCTTGCTTGCTTCCGGCATGAAAGAAGGCGGTTGTCGGGGTGCCGGAGAAGCCAAGAAAATGTTTTGATAGTGTTTGTTTGAGAATCTCTGCATGCTTTTATGTCTTTCAGGTGTCCGCTTGGTCAGGGATGACCAAGGTCAAAGAGGGGAGGGATGTAAGAGGGTGAGTACTCCCCTGAAGACATCGGGTGTCGCATTGCACATGTATATTTATTGTATAGTATTGTTGTGAGAATTTATGTGGGATGTGCCACAGTCCTGCCAGTTGCCACAAGGTGGCATAGGTCTCCCTGTCGGGCAGGGGCAGGACTGGGTAAATTAGTGTTAGAAGCCTGGCCCATGGGATAGAGGTTGGAAGGGCTCCTGTAGAGTTAGTTAGTGTAAGAGATGGAGTAAAGCAAGAAGCAGCTGAGTGGTGTAGTAGTAGAGAGAAACAGGCAGAAGCATGGGGCAGGAGGACATCAGAAGAGGGTGACCTGAAGCAGATTTAACAGCGTGGTACCTTGGAACGAACAGCGACTACCTAACACTTCAAGACAAAACAATCACTGATCTCGGGGAGACCAGCCATAGAAAACACTTCCGGCAGCCAACGAGGGCGCTCAATGCAGGGAAATCCTAGGTGCATTGTCCCCTGGGAAATATGCAAATCAAAAATGTCCGTGGAGCCTCTGTTAGGAGTCTCGACACAGAAACTAGCCAGATATTCCTCCGAGAAATACCTAGCCAAGGAGTGGCTTTTTTTAGGAGACCACCATAACCACCACATTAAGTGGCCCTTTTAGTCAATATCCAACTGACAAGTTTAAAGACATGACAAGGGAAATACCAAGGCCAGGTATCCATTCACAGACAGCTGTTTCGGGGTATTGCCCCTCATCAGTGTGGAGTAGGATTCTGGCTAGGTGGGAGCAATGCCTAGTAGACCTACAAGACAAAACAATCCCTGATCTCGGAGAGACCAGCCAGAGAAAACACTGCCGGCAGCCAACGAGGGCGCTCAATCCAGTGGAATCCTAGGTGCATTGCCCCCTGGGAAATATGCAAATCAAAAAATGTCCGTGGAGCCTCTGTTAGGAGTTTCGACACAGAATCTAGCCAGATATCCCTCCGGGAAATACCTAGCCAAGGAGTGGCTCTTTTTAGGAGACCACCATAACCACCACATTACGTGGTCCTTTTAGTCAATATCCAACTCTTTGACAAGTTTAAAGATATGACAAGGGAAATACCAAGGCCAGGTATCCATCCACAGACAGCTGTTTTGGGGTATTGCCCCTCATCAGTGTGGAGTAGCATTCTGCTGCCGGCAGTGTTTTCTCTGGCTGGTGTCCCCGAGATCAGTGATTGTTTTGTCTTGTTGGTCTACTAGGCATTGCTCCCACCTGGCCAGAATCCTACTCCACACTGATGAGGGGCAATACCCCGAAACAGCTGTCTATGAATGGATACCTGGCCTTGGTATTTCCGATGTCATATCTTTAAACTTGTCAAAGAGTTGGATATTGTCTAAAAGGGCCACTTAATGTGATGGTTATGGTGGTCTCCTAAAAAGAGCCACTCCTTGGCTAGGTATTTCCCGGAGGGATATCTGGCTAGTTTCTGTGTCGAGACTCCTAACAGAGGCTCCACGGACATTTTTTGATTTACCTAACACTTCAGCAGACAGGGTATAAATTCAATGGGTGTAAATTAGCGAGGGTCTCTGGAATGAACACACCGGCTTACAACTTTTACCAGTACTAAATGTCACAAATTCAAGCGCAACCCATGAATGCTTCAACTGCTTGGATACCCAGGTCACTGTTTGTTCCACATGTAATCCTTAGGTAAATTTGTTTCTGCAGTTTGTGATACACATTGGAAGGATCTCTGGAGTTAACATTCTGACCACGGCATATAGCCTGTATATACATAATAAGGATAGTAGTGACTGGGGAGTAATTGTAAACATCTTTCTCCTTTGAGCTTCTACCCTATTCCTTCCAGTAAATACTGTGTTGTGACATTTCTTCCTAGACCTCAGTCTGTGACTCTCATTCAAACCTCTGGTCATTACATGAGTAAAGACTAAAGGGTGCTTTACACGCTGCGACATTGCTAATGATATATCGTCGGGGTCACGTCGTTAGTGACGCACATCCGGCGCCGGTAGCAACATCGCAGCGTGTGAAATCTTTCAAAAACGGTGATCGCTGACATTTCGCTCCTTTTCATAATGTCGTTGTTGGTGCATGCCGCTGGTTGTTCGTCGTTCCTGCGGCGTCACACATCGGTATGTGTGACACCACAGGAACGACGAACATCTCCTTACCTGAGTCCACCGGCAATGAGGAAGGAAGCAGGTGGGCAGCATGTTCCGGCTGCTCATCTCCGCCCCTCCTCTGTTATTGGGCGGCCGCTTAGTGATGCCGCTGTGACGCCGCAAGAACCTCCCCCTTAAAAAGGAGGCAGTTCGCCGGTCACAGCGACGTCGCTAAGCAGGTAAGTACGTGTGAAGGGTGTTAGGCGGGCTTTGCACACTACGACATCGCAGGTGCGATGTCGGTGGGGTCAAATTGAAAGTGACGCACATCTGGCATCGCATGCGACATCGTAGTGTGTAAAGCCTAGATGATACGATTAACGAGCGCAAAATCGTCGTAATCGTATCATCGGTGCAGCGTCGGCGTAATCCATAATTACGCTGACGCGACGGTCCGATGTTGTTCCTCGCTGTGTGTGAAGTCGCAGGAGCGAGGAACATCTCCTACCGGCGTCACCGCGGCTTCCGTAGGATATGCGGAAGGAAGGAGGTGGGCGGGATGTTTACATCCTGCTCATCTCCGCCCCTCCGCCGCTATTGGCCGCCTGCAGTGTGACGTCGCTATGACGCCGCACGACCCGCCCCCTTAGGAAGCAGGCGGGTCGCCGGCCAGAGCGACGGTCGCAGGGCAGGTGAGTGCATGTGAAGCTGGCGTAGTGATAATGTTCGCTACGCCAGCTATCACACGATATCGTACCTGCAACGGGGGCGGGGACTATCGCGTGCGACATCACAGCAACGGCTTGCGATGTCGCAACGTGCAAATGACTCGCCCACCCCAGGGCTAGGGGACACCCGGTGCCGGGCCGGACTAGTCCGGTGGTAGTCAGTGGTGGCTGGGCCCGGCTCCGTGGCCCTGGTGGGTGTCAGTTGAATATGTGGCTGATGAGTTGAAGTTAATGTTCGTGACGCCACCTGTGGTATGCGGCTATTAAGCCGCCGCTGCTATGGGAGAACTCCGGGGTGATGTTATGGCAGCTATGATGTTACTGCTCCCCACAGGTGGAGCGATGCCCCGGGATACAGTTGGTGCCCGTGAAAGTCTATGGTGTTGTGTGGCTAACACGGTGCAGGGCCGACAGGCGAGGAAAGAACCAGGCACAAACAACAGTCTCTTTACCTTCTCCTCTTTTACTCTGGGAACAGTCCAGTCCTGGGAGACCGTTACAGGTGGTGATGGGGATCCGGTCGGCCTGGAAGTACTTGGGATGATCTTTCTGGCCAGCTGAGTATGAGGCCTACTCCTGTACTTTGCTTTGTGATGATAGGACCCTGCTTCTCTGAATCCAGCAATGGCCCTCTTTGCTGCTGGGACCGATGGCACGTCCCTTCTTTCTGTAGGTGGCTGCGCAGACCCTCTCTCTGGTGCTTCTCCGCTGGAGTCCACACCGGGCCCTGAGGCTGCAGCTGTACCTTGGATGTTTCTGGGCCAGGGGCTTGCAGCTCTCCTGCCCTTCGGACTCGGCTACCAGGGGCGGATTTTATACCCTGGCAACCACAGACTCCGATGTCTGAGTCTCTCTGCTGCCTCTCAGCTATTCCTGCTTCTCTGGGCCAAGCTGCTCCAGCTCTAGGCCCCAGATGCACAGGACAGCTCACTCTGCGTCTGTTCACTTCCACTACTCCCTACAGACTGGCTGCACTTCCTCCCTCTGGTCAGGTAGAGGAAGGCTCCCTGGAATTCCAGGTTCAGAGCTCCCCCTGCTGGCCGGAGGGAGAACTGTGTTGGGTGTTAAACCTGCTGGCCAATGGATCTCCCAATTACCTCCAGGCTCAGCATTAACCCTTTGGGAGGGCAATGCTGCTGTGGCGACCAGGTCCTAGGGCGCCACACTCCCCCTTAGTTAAATTCAGTACTCCCGGACTGTGGAAACAAAACATAACATGTCATACATTTCATCCCAATATGGGAGGCACATTATTTTTAACGTTACAACTTCAGACAGTACTATAAGAGTCCAGTGTGGCTCCCTGCCGGGTGTCCATTACACTGCTCCATGGGGGACCCGCCGCGATCAAACCCCCAACGTAGGCTCTGGGCGTGCGTCAGAGCATTGATGACCCCACTCTATGCACGCCGGACGGGTTTTTCTTCAGGGGTGTTGAGCACACTGGTGCTAACTATAAACAATTTAGGTGTTGGCCACCCATAGTCCAGTGGCCCAATTGTCCATTTTCGCAATCACAAAAAAAAACATTTTGTACACGACATTACAGACTTTTCACATAACTATTTACATTCTAATAAATACTCTTTCTTTATATAGTTGATTCCCTATACCTTAGAGGGGGTTGTCCCCGAGTGCTGCGTTGAGACCTGCGTAGCTCTGGTGTTTGTCCCTGACTACTTAGTGTGTCTCCTATCTCAGCACTACCGGTAGGCCTAACCCCAATAGGTATGCATGATGATTGCCTATGTGGTCTAGGAGTCGCCAAGGGTATGACAGGTTCACCACTGACAGGGGGTTGATCCTCCTGTTCCACTGCTGGCGTGTCACCGCGTGTCGGGGCGGACGGTTCTTTGGGTGGATCCGGAACCTGTTCTGTTTCTGGCTCGACCGACTGTGGGAACGTCAGGACCGGTACCACTACGGCACCATTTATGCGGGTCCAAGTCTTGGGGAATTTGCCGAGGATCGTTTGTATCATCTCTTCCCCTTCTTCTCGAACTTCCTCCACTTCCCTTTGAACTTTGCACCGCTCAGGGCACGTCTTCAGGCGGTCTCTGGATATTGCTTGACAAGTCTTGCCTTCGTCCTTGCTTATGAGGCACACCTTACTGTTGTCAAAGTTGGAGGGGATAATGGTGTAGGGCTCGTTCTCCCACTGATCATCCAATTTATGCGTCCTCCGCTTCTTCTTGAGGACTTGTTCTCCAGGTGCTAAGGGAGTTGCTGGGGCCGTTTGATTGTACTGCTGCTCTTGTCTTGTTCTGGCTTGAGACAGGCTCCTCTCTACGCATTCCTGGACCTTACGGTACTGCTGCTGCCGTTCTGTATCCCAATCCTCTATTTCTTGAACCGCCTCAGGCGACACAGTCCCCATCTCAAAGTCTACAGGCAACCTGCCAGGTCTGGCTCGCATCAGGTAAGCGGGGCTGCAGTTGGTCGAATTTACTGGGATATGGTTGTACAGGTCGACCAGATCTGGCAGCTTCTCTGGCCATTGGTTCCTTTCTTCCAGAGGTAGAGTCTTCAGCATATCAATAACCACATGGTTCATTTTCTCGCACAGTCCATTGGTTTGGGGGTGGTACGGTGTTGTTCTGATTTTCTTACAACCGTACATGTTACAAAACTCTTGGAACACCTCCGCCTCGAACGCAGGGCCTTGATCGGTCAGTACCCTTTCCGGATAACCGTGAGGCCGGCAAAAGGATGCCTGGAACGCTTTAGCTGCTGTTCTGGCTGTCTGGTCCTTCACAGGCACTACTACCAGGAAACGAGAGTAATGGTCCACAATTGTGAGGGCGTACACATAGCCTGACCGGCTTGGTGTTAACTTCACGTGGTCCAGGGCCACCAACTCCAGGGGCTGCTTCGTAACAATTGGCTGTAGGGGAGACCTTTGGCTGGCATCATCCTTCCGCCTCAGGTTACACGGGCCACAGTCTCGGCACCACTTCTCGATCACCTTTCTCATGTGCACCCAATAGAACCGATCACGGAGTAGGGCCTCCAACTTCTTCCACCCAAAGTGGCCTGCGTTATCATGATAAGCTGCTAGGACCATTGGAGCATCCCTCTGCGGAACCACGATCTGCCAGACAAGTTCATTTGTTCGCCAGTTGACGTGTCTCTTGCAGAGCTTGCCTTGGTAGGTGAACAGTCGTCCCCTCTCTTTCCACAACTGCTGGGCTTCTTCTGGAGCATCTGGACCAAGATGAGTCTCAGCTTGTGCTAGCTTTTCTTTGACCAATCGCACCGCCGGGTCACCGTTCTGTGTCTCTTCCCAATTATGGTGGAGTAATGGGTTAACCGGGACCTCGTGTTGGCTCGAGCGCTTCACTCCCACAGCATGCTCACACTGGGAAACGCCCTGATGATGGAAAGCCGGTAACTCTATCTCTTCGAGTTCATCCAGGTCTTCTCCAGATTCGGGTAAGTGAGGCATTCTGGACAGCGCATCAGCATTGTTATTCTTCTTGCCAGCCCGGTACTTGATGGTAAAGTCAAAGTTAGACAGCCGGGCCATCCATCGCTGTTCCAACGCCCCTAACTTGGCTGTTGCCAGGTGTGTCAACGGATTGTTGTCCGTGAAGATGGTGAACTTGGCCGACGCCAGATAGTGTTTGAAGCGTTCAGTCACTGCCCAAACAATAGCGAGGAACTCCAGCTTGAAGGAACTGTAATTTTCTGGATTCCTTTCTGTGGGCCGAAGCTTCCTACTGGCGTACGCTATCACCTTCTCCCTGCCTCCCTGCACCTGGGACAAAACGGCTCCCAGGCCCACGTTGCTGGCGTCTGTATACAGTACAAACGGCTGGCTGTAGTCAGGGTAGGCCAGAATTTCTTCTCCCGTGAGAGCCCCTTTCAGCTGGACAAAGGAGGTTTCTAGTTGGCTGCTCCATTCAAATGGAGGGCTCTGCTTCTTAGCCTGCTTTGGCTGGCCCACCAGGAGATCTTGAAGGGGCGCTGCTATCTTGGTGAAACCATCAATGAACCTTCGGTAGTAGCCCACCAGCCCAAGGAACTGCCGCACCTCCTTTACCGTGGTGGGTCTTGGCCAGTCCTTGATTACGGTGACTTTCTCCGGATCAGGTGCCACACCTTCTGCGCTGACCACATGACCCAGGTACTGTACCTTTGGCTTCAAGAGGTGACATTTGGACGGCTTGATCTTCAGGCCATATTTTGACAAAGACTCGAACACTTCTGCTAAGTGCTTCAGGTGGTCTTCATAAGTCTTGGAGTAGACTATGACGTCATCCAGGTACAACAGCACGGTTTCGAAGTTGTGGTGGCCCAAGCAGCACTCCATCAACCGTTGGAATGTCCCTGGGGCGTTGCAGAGCCCGAATGGCATGCAGTTGAACTCGCAGAGGCCCATCGGCGTCGTGAATGCAGTCTTCTCCTTGTCCGCCTCTGCCACGGGAACCTGCCAATACCCACTGGTGAGATCCAAGGTGGAGAAATAGTTAGCTGACTTTAAGGCTGTTAGTGACTCCTCTATTCTGGGTAGGGGATAAGCATCTTTATGTGTAATGCGGTTAATTTGCCTGTAATCTACACACATTCTCATTGTACCATCCTTTTTCTTTACGAGCACTAGTGGAGCTGCCCAGGGGCTACAACTATCTCTGATAACCCCAGCCTCCTTCATTTCCCGTAACATTTCTTTGGCACGCTGATACTGTGCGGGGGGTACAGGGCGGTATCTCTCTTTAACGGGAGGATGATCACCCGTGGGGATTTGATGTTTAACCCCTTTCACCTGCCCAAAATCTAGGGGGTGTTTGCTGAAGACCCGCTCGTACTCCTGTACCACCCGGTAAACCCCATTCTTTTGGTGTGAGGGGGTGGAGTCGGTGCCCACATGTAAGTTTTGGCACCAGTCTTCCAGCTGCCCCTTGGAGCCCTTGTCTTCCGCCTGGTCGGACGGGATCAAGGGTTCCACTGCTTTGATGGTGTTGTTGCTGACAGTGTACAGTTTTGCTACAGTGGCGTACCGGGGCAATTTGGCTTCCTCCTCCCCACAATTCAGGACACGGATGGGCACTCTCCCCTTGCGGACGTCTGCTACCCCTCTGGCTATCAGGACTCCAGGCCTACTGTCTGAATACACCGGTTCTACCAAGGCATGGTAATCCTGACCCTTGAGGCCTATTGCTGCCCGACACCATATCAACATTTCACTTCTTGGGGGTATTGCAATGGGTAGGGGGTCACTTACCCTCACACTGCCAATTTCTCCTCCGGCCAGCTCCACCTGCTGCCTCCTCATCAGGGCTCTGATCTCCCTCTGTAGGGCACGCTGCTGCCCGGAGCTGGCAGTTTCAGACGCCTGCTGCAACAAAATTATCACTTCGGCAATACAATTTTCTATCACATTTGTACCAATGGTTACCAGCGGGTCAGATTCTTTGCGATCAATATCTACAATTATCATCCCCTGACATGGCAATTCCACCCGCCCCACTTTAATGGTTACTTCTTTATACCCAATTTGAGGTAAGGGCTGACCATTACTGGCCACAATTGTTAAATCATCATCTGGGCCATGGTCAATGTCTGAATCAGCCCAATATCTTTTGTACAGTTTATAGGGGATGGTCGTTACCTGGGACCCAGTATCCAGGAGGGCATTCAAAGGGATCCCATCCAGCACAATAGGAAGGACCGGTCGTCCTCCCACATACTTGCTGCGGCTGGGGGTTGAGCCGGGCTTCCTTACACCTGGGGGTCGGCTCCTGGCCCCAGGCTCGGCCCATTTAAAGGACAGTATCGTGCAATGTGGCCCACCTGGCTGCAGCGGCGGCAGATCGGTTGTCCCGTTGAATCATACCGGTCTGTGTCTCTGCCTCGGGTCGGCGGAACCCTCCTCTGTCGCATCCATGGGACGTCATCTGGGCTGGAGGCCAACTCGATTTTTGCAGGCGATGGGGTCACTTGTAGGGACTGCACGATCTTGGCAAGGGCAGCTACAGTCTTGGTCAGCTCCTGGAACTGCTGTCTGAGCTCTGCAGTGGGATCCTTATCCAGGGACTGCGCCTCAGCCCCTGCAGTGGCTCGTGTTGCAGGCACCACCCCGGGGTACGTGATAGCAAGAGGCCGGAGGGGCACTGGGTCATTCGGTGTAGATTCTCTCAGTACCCGGATGGCCTGGTCCTTAAACTTTGCAAAGTCCAGAGCAGGGTTCTGCAGGACCATGATACGCAGCTGGGTCCTGTGGGCATCTGACAGGAGCCCCTCTATGAACTGCTCAGTTAGGAGTTTGTGTTCTTCACGTACACTCTCTGGGTCCACTTGTTTAACCGCTTTCAGGGCCTCCTGCAGGTTTAAGGCATAGTCCCTTATGCTGTCTGTGGGCCGCTGCTTGCACCCAAAGAATCTCATCTTTATCTCTGCTGCGGTGCGGGTGTCAAAAGTACTCTTTAGCTTGGCCAGTATCTGGGTTACTGTCCCTTTATCTGTATCAGGCCAGGACTTCACTTCACGCTGGGCTGCGCCGGCTAGCTGTCCCATTAATATGCCCACCTTCTGGCTCTCAGTCAGCGGATACACCCGGAATAAGCTGTGCAGGCTTTCTCTGAAGTCGCTCAAGGTATGGGACTCCCCGGAATACTGCGGCAGCCATTCTGCGCCCGGTATGTACGGCATGGTGATCGGCATTACCGGCGCTACAGCGGGGGATGGGGCGACGGCGACAGGGATCGCTTCGGCGGGCGCTGCGGCGTCTCGGGCTATGGCAGCCACCTGCCCTCCCTCTGCGTCGGACATCTTCCTCCCCCTTAGTGAACCTTACCAGGCTCCGTTCACTTTTCAAATTTCCTTCCGGGTCGCGCGGGGTTAACAGCGCTCTGCTCTGATGGCGCGCTCCCTTCGCGCTCTTTGTCAGGCACGCCCCCCTTCTTCCTGCGCTCAGTGAGGATAATGGCGGCGGCAGTTTTCAAACAGTGAAACACGCAGTAATACAGTCTTTAAAGCGCAATTATTCAGGCGCACAGTACCCGGTGGAACCGGGCACGAAATCCTGTTCGTGACGCCAAATGTTGACTCGCCCACCCCAGGGCTAGGGGACACCCGGTGCCGGGCCGGACTAGTCCGGTGGTAGTCAGTGGTGGCTGGGCCCGGCTCCGTGGCCCTGGTGGGTGTCAGTTGAATATGTGGCTGATGAGTTGAAGTTAATGTTCGTGACGCCACCTGTGGTATGCGGCTATTAAGCCGCCGCTGCTATGGGAGAACTCCGGGGTGATGTTATGGCAGCTATGATGTTACTGCTCCCCACAGGTGGAGCGATGCCCCGGGATACAGTTGGTGCCCGTGAAAGTCTATGGTGTTGTGTGGCTAACACGGTGCAGGGCCGACAGGCGAGGAAAGAACCAGGCACAAACAACAGTCTCTTTACCTTCTCCTCTTTTACTCTGGGAACAGTCCAGTCCTGGGAGACCGTTACAGGTGGTGATGGGGATCCGGTCGGCCTGGAAGTACTTGGGATGATCTTTCTGGCCAGCTGAGTATGAGGCCTACTCCTGTACTTTGCTTTGTGATGATAGGACCCTGCTTCTCTGAATCCAGCAATGGCCCTCTTTGCTGCTGGGACCGATGGCACGTCCCTTCTTTCTGTAGGTGGCTGCGCAGACCCTCTCTCTGGTGCTTCTCCGCTGGAGTCCACACCGGGCCCTGAGGCTGCAGCTGTACCTTGGATGTTTCTGGGCCAGGGGCTTGCAGCTCTCCTGCCCTTCGGACTCGGCTACCAGGGGCGGATTTTATACCCTGGCAACCACAGACTCCGATGTCTGAGTCTCTCTGCTGCCTCTCAGCTATTCCTGCTTCTCTGGGCCAAGCTGCTCCAGCTCTAGGCCCCAGATGCACAGGACAGCTCACTCTGCGTCTGTTCACTTCCACTACTCCCTACAGACTGGCTGCACTTCCTCCCTCTGGTCAGGTAGAGGAAGGCTCCCTGGAATTCCAGGTTCAGAGCTCCCCCTGCTGGCCGGAGGGAGAACTGTGTTGGGTGTTAAACCTGCTGGCCAATGGATCTCCCAATTACCTCCAGGCTCAGCATTAACCCTTTGGGAGGGCAATGCTGCTGTGGCGACCAGGTCCTAGGGCGCCACACAAAGCCACCCTAAGCGATGTTGTGCGCCACGGGCAGCAATTTGCCCGTGACGCACAACCGACGGGGGCGGGTGTGCTCACTGGCAATATCGATAGCGATATCGCAGCGTGTAAAGTACCCTTTAGGGCAGGGGTGGGCAATTAATTTTCTCATGGGGCCGCATGAGAAATTGGGATGGTTTTAGAGGGCCAGACTAATATAATTAATTCAGTTTTACCCAATACTGTATATAGTATATATACTATCCCTTCAGAAACAAACTGTAAGTTAAAGAATACAAAGATTCAATGAAAATATGGAGGACCTAATTACATCATTATTTAATGATGAGATGATGAACTTTAATGAACTTGTGATTGTTCACTTTAGAAAATTGTCAACTTTAGGCCAGTTTCAGACGTCCGTGTTTCAGGTACGTGTGACATCAGTTTTTAACATGGATGCCACACGTGCCTATGTTGTTATTTGCTGTTACTCACATGTCCGTGTTTTCACACGGACCGTGTGACCCCCTCGTGGCCCCGCATGCACACACGCAGACATGTCTTTTTTTTCACCGGTAGCACGGATGTCACACGGATCGCACACTGATATGATCCGTGTGACATCAGTGTGACAAGTACCAGAGAAAACACGGGGCTATTTAATAAAAAGATTTTCTATATTTACCTCTCTCCAGCGATGTTGTCTCCGGCTCTGCTGCCTCCCGCTCCTGACCCCCGCTCATTATACTCACTGAATATTCACTGCCCTGTGGAGCTGGAAACGGGGACCGCATCGCTGGGTGAGTATACAGCAGAGTGTGTGTTCAGTGTATACATGCATATGCGCTATACGTGTACAGTATATGTGCTCGGTGTATCCATGTGTGTCTGCTTTGTGTGTATACATATGTGTATATATGTGCTCGGTGTGTGTGTGTAGTGAGAACCTGTAAGCCGGAGCATCGCGGGGACAGCATTGGGGACTCATCACAGTTCCCAATTAACTCTGATGAACCCGTGAAGCTGTAGCGCGGGCAGAGGTGTATCTAGGCTTTCCAGCACCCGGGGCAAGAATTCAGTTTGGCGCCCCCCCCA
This sequence comes from Anomaloglossus baeobatrachus, assembly GCF_048569485.1. Taxonomy (NCBI): domain Eukaryota; kingdom Metazoa; phylum Chordata; class Amphibia; order Anura; family Aromobatidae; genus Anomaloglossus; species Anomaloglossus baeobatrachus. The sequence continues at coordinate 276,049,012 of NC_134359.1, forward strand.
CCAAGCAATTTGGGTGGTCGTCATGTGACCAGTCACTCATATGTGATTTGCATACACAGTCATGTGGTAACGAGCTTCTCTTAATAATTCTCTCAATGTTCAATGAGAAACGTATGAAGAAAAGCTAATTGTCACATGCAAGTATGAAAATCACATATGAGTGGAGTGGCCATGTGGTGACCAGCGAGCAGAGCTGAATTGTGACAGTGGGTATATTACACGCTGTTAGAACTGAGGATACTACACTTCTTAATTTTGTAATTAAAGGGATTGTCCAGATTAGAGATGAAAGTCTGCAGTGAATCTATTCGTGACTTCAGGCTTCTGAATTCTGCTCTGCACACTTTTAGGATTCTCCGGTGCCAGTGACGAGAATGAACGATCATGTGAGCACAAGTATGAGATTTGTACACTTCTGGCCACATTCTGGGTTAATGTGTCCAGCCTCAGTCAATTCATTTTCATTGAGCATGTCTGTTCAGCACGTGACCACATCTTTGTAAATCGCATACTTGCAGCTTCGTAAGCTCCCACTGTTACTGCCGGCATCAGAGAATCCTGACAGCGTGCAGTGTGCACACTGTGAAAATTCAGAAGTCTGCAGTCACATAGATTGACAAAAGGAGTGACTGCAGGCTCATCGCAAACTTGGACAACCCCTTTAATGCTCCGAACAACATAAATAAAAACATAGTAACCCTTAACTTGTCAGACGGCACAAGACTTTATTAAAGAGATTGTCCACTACTTTATCACTGAAGGCCTTTCCTTAGGATAGATCCCCAATGTCTGATTGTTCAGGATCTGGCACCTGGCACCCCCGCCAATCGCCTGTTCTAGGTGCCGTGCCGGTGGTGGCAGGTGGCCGGAAGTGCTCAGTTCTGGATCTGCTCCGTCTTCTGATAGTGGCAGCAGTCTCCTATTAAAATCAATGAGGTGCAGTACCCAGCCGCGGACACCATCAGAGGACGAAGCAGATCCAGAAATAAGCATTTCCGGCCACCTGCACCAAGAGCAGCTGATCAGTGGGGGTCCTATTGCGCTCTCATAAGAAGCAATGCACAAGTGGGACCCAGGCTTAATGATGACACACAGTCTGTATCACAAATCAATTTTTACATTCAGGTACCTTATAGATGATGTTGCCTCTAGTCATTTCTTTCTATTCTTCATCTTATCCTGACGCAATGATGACTTTTCACATTCACATCTCGTCTCTGCAGATTTCCATCTTCTCCGGTCTTCTGTAACACATCCCGACACGATGCCCCTAAAATAGCAGAATAATTATAATACTTCTTTTTAATCTGCCCTACACTGTGCCCCAGAATAAATAATGTCCCCTCACTGTGTTCTCTCCACAAAATATGACCCACACTGTCCCTCTTATCTTACATGCCCCACACACTCCCTCTCCTTTCCATACTACTCTTCACACTGTGCTCTCATTGTATCACCCTATACTGCCCAGTCTTTATACTGTGCCCTCTCATCCCACCCCCTCCTGGCTATGGCCTCACACTGTCCTCCAATTCTGCCCCCTCTCCATACCACGTGCCTCCACTACCCAGTCTATATTCTGTGCCCCTCACATTTTTCTCATCCCTAATGCAGGCGTTACACGAGGTGATCTATTGTGCGATAGATCGTCGGGGTCACGGTTTTCGTGACGCACATCTGGCTTCGTTGACGACGTCGTTTAGTGTGACACCTCCGAGCGACGCAGAATAGGTCACAAATCATGAGTCGTATACACATCGCTTAGTTTTAAAAAATTGTTTATTTTTCATGGCGCCGGTTGTTCATTGTACACCCTGGGAACGATGAACAGATCTTACCTGCGTCCCGCGGCACCCGCCGGCTATGCGGAAGGAGGTGGGCGGGATGTTTACATCCCATTCATCTCCGCTCCTCAGCTTCTATTGGCCGGCCGCTGTGTGAGATTGCGGTGACGCCGAACGTCCCTCCCCCTTCAGGAAGTGGATGTTCGCCGACCACAGCGAGGTCGCTCAGCGGGTAATTACGTGTGACGGGGGTTTAACGACTTTGTGCGCCACGGGCAACTAATTGCCTGTAACGCACAAACGACGGGGGCGGGTACGATCGCTTGTGCAATCGCACGATAGATCGTACCGTATAAAGCCCGCATTACTGTCTTCCTCACTACCTCCTGCGTGTCCATATACTTTTCCACCTAACTCCCCATCCTGCCCACTTGCTCCTCATACCATGTCACTCTTTATTCTGTGTCCTCAAAATTTCTTTCCCATTTGCTCCACATACCATGTCTGCATATGTCACCCCTTCCTCTCCACATGCATCCCCCCGCATCCTCCCTTTCCCCATACATCCCCCCACATCCTCCCTCTCCCCATACATCCCTCCGCATCCTCCCTCTCCCCATACATCCCCCCGCATCCTCCCTCTCCCCATACATCACCCCGCATCCTCCCTCTCCCCATACATCACCCCTCATCATTTCTCTCACCATACATCACCCCTCATCATTTCTCTCACCATACATCACCCCTCATCATTTCTCTCCCCATACATCACCCCTCATCATTTCTCTCCCCATACATCACCCCTCCTCATTTCTCTCCCCATACATCATCCCTCATCATTTCTCTCCCCATACATCACCCCTCATCATTTTTCTCCCCATACATCACCCCTCATCATTTCTCTCCCCATACATCAACCCTCCTCATTTCTCTCCCCATACATCATCCCTCATCATTTCTCTCCCCATACATCGCCCCTCATCATTTCTCTCCCCATACATCACCCCTCATCATTTCTCTCCCCATACATCACCCCTCATCATTTCTCTCCCCATAATCATCCCTCATTATTTCTCTCCCCATACTGTGCCCAAAGATGCTTCCCCCTCCCCAACCTCTCTTCCCACCATACTGTCAAAAGATTGTTCCCCCTCACCCCTACTGTGTCTATAGCTACTGCTCCCTTCCCATCCTCTCTCCTCCATACTGTCTTTAGATACTGCCCCCTCCCCAACCTCTATCCCATCATAATATGTCTACTGATAGTTCCCTCTCCCCACCCTCTGTCCCCCCGTTCCACGTGCATAGATACCTCTCCCCTCACCCCATAATGTTCTTCCGTCCGTGTCTTCAGCTTCACACTGGAGCACTTATCAGTGCTCTCTGCTGCCTCTGCGCTGCAGCCCTGACTTCCGGGTCAGCAGTGTAATCAGCTGACCTGATCACATGACAGCCGTCACTCTGACCCGGAAGTCAGCGCCGGCGTCACCACTCCAATTGTCCTCGCGTCTGACAGATACAAGGACAATTGAGCAGTGGGAGCCGCGCGCTGCAGCTTCTATGAGAGCGGCAGCTCCCACTGCAGAACGGCAAACGCAGCCTCCGTGGAGACTTTCACAGCGCTGCATCAGGCAGCCCGACAGCGCCCCCCTCACAGTTGCGCCCTTGGTAGATGCCCCGCCAGCCCCCCCGGATATAGTATTGTAGTATTGTGTAACGGGGTGCCAGGGGCGCCTCTGGGCTTGTAGTCGTGGTCCCTTCTGTCAGGCTTACCCCTGGCTCCGCCGTCACTATCGGGATGGGAGATGTCTTGGTGGGGCAGAGTGTGGTGGTGCAGATGTCATCCGACGTATAAACACTCTCCAGGCATGGTTCGATGCAAATAAAAGACATTCTTTATTTCACAACTCTTTCCAAAAACCGGCAGTTACAGAGACTTCACGTTCTTTTCTTAGCTGGGGAAAGCCTGCCCTGACGTCTCCTCCAGTGGGGATGTGCCCGGCTACTCTACTTCACCTGGCTCCCACTTATGGCTACCCACAGCCCGGACCCACACCGGGACTGCTTCGCACTATGAGGTTCCGCCCGCTCCTTTTCTCTCCGGCTTCCCTGTTCTTCCAGCTCCCTTCTTTCTTTCTTTCTGCCCACTCAGCTCCACACTCTGCCCCTGGCTGTTTCTTCTCTCCCGTCCCGGACACAACTGCCTTCAGCACACACTTCCTTTCCCCCTAAGCTGCCGGCTCCTCCTCCCTCCTGTACAGTTTCTATGGGGACAGCATTAACCACTTCAGAGAAAACCTGTGCTTCCTTGTAAGGGGTCTGCCCACCCCTTACATACCTCCCCTCTTTAAGCCTAAGCCTCCCGGCAAGGCACAAATCTAAAATCACATTTTAAAACTAAACAAAGTCATTTTAATGAAACTGCGAACATGTTCACCTGAGGGCACCCGCAAGGGCACACCAGTCCAGCGCCCGGAGTTCCTCCTGGAAGCTCCCGGTCTTAGTCGTGCCCGGAGGCCGTCGGCAGGCACTCCCGGTCTTAGTGGAGTTTCTGCCCGGAGGCTTTTGCAGCACTCCCGGTCTTCGACGTTAGCTGGCAGGAACACAACTCGGCAAAAATCTTCTTAACGACGCGGAGGGAGCCCCTGGCTCAGTCCAGCATCAGGCTCTCTTCCGGGCTCAGCAACTTGAACGGTTACAAACAACACACCTTCTTCCGGCTCAAAACAACGCCGGTGTTGAACAAAAACAGGCCCGCCATCTTCCGGTCTTGAAAAGTCACTCCGGATGATATGCACGTTGCCATTCGGCTCGTTGAGCCTGCACGTACTCCGACAGGGACTGTCCGGGCAACTGGCGCAGCCTCCGGAAGGGCTCGTAGTTGGCGGGTTGCTCCAACGTCTCGGGTGGGAGAGTTCAGCTAGCACCGGTCTTTGCTGCGACCGCCGCCGGTATTGGCATTCCTCCCACTCGATTTCCTGTTGCCACTGTGCGGCCTCTTGTGTAGTGGGCCGCTCCGGTCCTCCTGGCACAGCCGGTAGGTTAAGGGTGGATCCTTCCGCAGCCGCAGTCTGCTTCAGGCGTCCTCTGCCCAGGCTAGTCGCTACTAGTGCGGCTACCGCAGCTTGCTGTCTTCCTGGAGTCTCCATCTTGCTCGGAGTCAGCGTTTCTGGTAATGGCGTCGGGGTCAGTGGAGGTGCTGGAGGAAGTGGAGGCGGGCTTACTTTTCCCGCTCTTGGGTATACTCCACCCCCAGTCTCACACATCAGGTCGACCCCTACGCGGCGGTTCTTCTTTTTCTCTGGAACACCGCCCACTTCACATATCTTCCTTCGTGCCCTGGGACCGGCACCTCCCCTCTTTGGGCGGAGTACTCCGAACTTCTTTTTCGGCACAAGCCAGCCCCAGGCTCTTCTTTTGGCGCCAATTCTGCGCGCGCTTTCTGTGTCTTCACAGACAACGGCCATCTTGCCGCCATCTTGTGCCCGGTCCAACGCCTTAGCCACTTCTTCCTCTTCCCACCATGGGATCGGGACTCTTTTCCAATAATCTGGATCCAGTGTCCTCGGCATCACTTGATCTCCTTCTTCTTGGAGCGGGACCCCTTGCATATGATCCGGATCCTGCCGACTACGCCACATGTAACGGGGTGCCAGGGGCGCCTCTGGGCTTGTAGTCGTGGTCCCTTCTGTCAGGCTTACCCCTGGCTCCGCCGTCACTATCGGGACGGGAGATGTCTTGGTGGGGCAGAGTGTGGTGGTGCAGATGTCGTCCGACGTATAAACACTCTCCAGGCATGGTTCGATGCAAATAAAAGACATTCTTTATTTCACAACTCTTTCCAAAAACCGGCAGTTACAGATGACTTCACGTTCTTTTCCTAGCTGGGGAAAGCCTGCCCTGACGTCTCCTCCAGTGGGGATGTGCCCGGCTACTCTACTTCACCTGGCTCCCACTTATGGCTACCCACAGCCCGGACCCACACCGGGACTGCTTCGCACTATGAGGTTCCGCCCGCTCCTTTTCTCTCCGGCTTCCCTGTTCTTCCAGCTCCCTTCTTTCTTTCTTTCTGCCCACTCAGCTCCACACTCTGCCCCTGGCTGTTTCTTCTCTCCCGTCCCGGACACAACTGCCTTCAGCACACACTTCCTTTCCCCCTAAGCTGCCGGCTCCTCCTCCCTCCTGTACAGTTTCTATGGGGACAGCATTAACCACTTCAGAGAAAACCTGTGCTTCCTTGTAAGGGGTCTGCCCACCCCTTACAATTGTATTACACAGAGATCCTAAACTACATGGATTCTATTCCACGTCTTTTTTTTTTCCAGCTGGAGGGAGATATTCCACCCAGTCAGACAGCATTGCTAACTCTCAAGTTACAGAAGCCTGGAGGGGACATGACATTTTTTGTAGTGTGAATTTTCTTCATATTGTAATTCCTATGGAGAGATTATTATGGGGTTCTCCATATAAAGGACGCTCTGATGTACTTCTCCTAATCCAGCACCAGATGTCCTCATTGTCCTTCTTTTTAATGGATGAAAATTTTACATTGGCAATTTCGATGTAAAATTGAATATATCCAGCGTCAGCACCCAGCACACCTGGGCAAGGGCCGGGGCCCTGGACCGCCGAGGGAGTCCACTCGCAGACGCAGGGTGGTGTACCGCCAATGGCGGCAGGCCACGCGGCCGCTTCGGAGCCGATGAGTCAGAGAGGAGAGACCCAATGCCAGCGCTGCACCGGCCTCCCTCACCTCCCGCTGGCCCTCACTCCCCCGCTGAGGATCGCACTTTGAATTGTATCGGCATCGCAGATGCCGATACAATTGAAAGCAATGATGATAGAGGGAGCAGCGCGCTCTCTCTCATAATTCTCCTGCAGCGTCTGTCTACGCTCTGCCTCTGACAGCTCAGTATAGAGGAGCGCGATGACGTCATTGGTGTGCGCGCCTGTGTCCTGAGCTGTCAGATCGGCAGAACAGTGGATACGCTGAGGAGACCGGAGCAGATGGGGAACGGGGAGAAGTGAGTATGTATTGATCACGGTGGCCAGACGACTATGGGGCTGCATAATGCTGCTACATGGGGCTGCATAATGCTGCTACATAGAGCTGCACAGTGCTGCTAAATTGGGGCTGCTTAGTGCTGCTACATAGGGGGCTGCATAGTGCTGCTACATGGGGCTGCTTAGTGCTGCTACATGGGGGGCTGCACAGTGCTGCTAAATTGGGGCTGCTTAGTGCTGCTACATAGGGGGCTGCATAGTGCTGCTACATGGGGCTGCTTAGTGCTGCTACATGGGGGGCTGCATAATACTGCTACGTGGAGCTGCATAATGCTGCTGCATAGTGCTGCTACATGGGGCTGCACAGTGCTGTTAAATTGGGGCTGCTTAGTGCTGCTACATGGGGGGCTGCATAGTGCTGCTACATGGGGGCTGCATGGTGCTGCTATATGGGGGCTGCATGGTGCTACTACATGGGGACTGCATGGTGCTGCTGCATGGTGCTGCTGCATGGGGCTGCTACATGGGGCTGGTGCATGGTGCTGCTACATGGGGGCTGCTATATTGGTGCTGCTGCATGGGGGCTGCTACATGGGGGTGGCATTATATTATGTGGAGCAATCTGGGGTACATTATATTATATGGATGACTATTTGGTGCATTATATGATATGGATGAATATTTGGTGGATTATATTATATGGATGAATATTTGGTGCATTATTCTATATGAAGGGCTATGGGGGCTGCATAACACTATGGAGGAATATGCGGATACATTATATGGAGTAATATGAGGCTGCATTAAATTATGTGGAGCAATATGGATGCATTATGTTATATGGAGGAATGTGGGGGCTGCATACTTCTATACCCCCCAGAGGTGTATCTCCCCTCCACCCCAGTGCTGTAGACCCCCCAGAGCTCTATTTCCCTTCCACCCGAGTGCTGTATACCCCCCGAGCTGTATGTCCCCCTCCATCCCAGTGCTGTATACCCCCCCCGAGCTGTATGTCCCCCTCCACCCCAGTGCTGTATACCCCCCCGAGCTGTATGTCCCCCTCCACCCCAGTGCTGTATACGCCTCAGAGCTGTATTCCCCCTTTGGAACTGTATGCCTCCCTCTTCAGTAATGTGTATGTACCCTGCCTCTCCTGTGATGTATATACAACAGTGTCTGTGTACGGCCATGTCTGTTAGTGACGGTCACCAATCGGTGCAGCACAGCCACATGTGTGGCACCCCAGGGTTGCCACAGTAACAACACAAAGGGTTAACTCCCCACACACAACACCAAGACCTCCTGGCCAGAAGGGGGAGACCAAGCTGCTTCCCTGTACATTCTGCTGGGGGGGAGGAAATGGTCAGAAGTAGTTTCAGTTTGGAAGTTCAGTGCAGAGCACTGAGGAGAAAGGATCTCTGCAGGTTGGAAGCTGGCTTTAGCTCACCTCAGGATCCACTGACCAATTCCAGGCCTAGCTGAGGGTCTGAGGAAAGGAGAAAGCGTACACAGAGGAACATTCCTGGGAGACAGAGCATTGCTGAGTTCATCCCAGTGGAGCACACAGAACGGATGCTGGATCCGAGACTGCAGGTTACATACTGCACAGTTACCACCAGAGAAGTGAAGATTCCAGATCTTTCACCTGTACCACAGACACAAGCAACAAACGCAGAGTTCAGGAACATACTAGGAAGGACTCGAGTTGCCTGTCAGGTCGGTACCTAGGAGCAGAACAGAGCAGAGCCAGCTGCATAGTTCATACCGCAGCAGGGCCACAGACACACAGTGCAGGCAAGGAAGCCAAAACGGCCCGGCTGGGCGGGAGAAACCCTGAACCCCTCACAGACTCCGTGGACAGTACTTTGCTGAATACCATCACCAGTAAAAGACAAAGAAACTGCAAAACCGTGAGTCTGCCTGTTTATTGTGCTCGTGTCCTTCACTCCCCCCATAGACTAACACACTGCCCCGGGGAAAAGGCTCTACCCGTGGGGAGCCGTCCCATCTCAAGCTGCCTTCCATCACCCCGGAGGTTCTGCAGCAGCGGTGGTCATCTCTGATCACATTCCACGGGTGGCGTCACGAACATAACCCCCCCTTTTTATTGTGGAACCAGGGAGCACGGACCGGGTCACGACACCGTGATCCCCTTTCCAGAAGCGACCCCTTGGCCCGGTTCTGGGTATCCCCTTAACCCCTGGCGACACAACTTTGGCGTCACGAACAGGATACGGACTGGACCCGGCTGCAACCCGGGTGACGTGTGCCTGTAAAGACTTATTGCATCGCATAAAAGACTTGCACTGTGAATTGTTGCAACAAAGAACGGACTTTAAACTTTGCAAAGATACCTGGAAAAATCCAAAAATATCATTGGTAAAATTTTCCAGGCGCCATCTTCAATCACGCCATTACCTGCTATGCGCGGGAAAACATCGCGCCTAAACTAAGACTCCGCCCACCGCTTGCAGAGGAGGTGCGCTCGGTGCTGCGACCTGAACAAAAACGCAGAAAAGTGTCCCAGGCTTGCTGTCAAGAAGACTGGTGAAATTAACTAAGGGGGCGCAAAGATGTCGCAGCAGGGAGACGCTGTTGTACCCGGCGGTGCAGCGGCACCTATCATGCCGTTCCTGATGCCGTACACCCCGGGTGCAGTGTGGCTACCGCAGTACTCAGGTGAGCCCAACACACTTAATGACTTTATCGGAAAGCTAAAAATCTACTACAGCATGTACCCCCTGACAGAAGCTCAGCGTGTTGGTATGCTTATGGGACAGTTAACCGGCAATGCCCAGCGGGAGGCTACATCCTGGCCGGACGATGCAAAGGACACTGTAGAGCATATAATAGCTGGACTAAAAGCAGCTTTTGAATCCACTGCTGGCAGCCGGGCTAAAATGAGGTTCTTTGGATGCAAGCAAAAACCTAGAGAGAGCGCAAGAGACTTTGCCTTAAACTTACAGGAGGCGCTCAGAGCACTTAAATTAGCAGAACCTGCCTTAGCCCCTGGAGCAGATAAGCTGCTGATAGACCAATTCCTGGATGGACTCTCATCCCCTTCCCACAGGGGACAACTGAGCATGATGGTGATCCAGGATCCAGGACTAACATTTGCCCAGCTAAAGGATAGAGCCATCCGCCTCCAGCAGGTGGAGGAGCCGCAGGATATAGACTCTGTTCAACACCTTACAGTGGCACCCCAGCAGCCAGTAGTGCCGGTGACATCGGCCATGTCAGCGGCTGCTGCTAACCACCTGGAGCCGATCACTAATGAGGCTCTACATCAAAGGCTTGATGCCCTGACAGACACTGTTGCTTCCATGGCTAGAATCGTCCAGGAGCTGCGTGGATCCAAGTCTGCACCCAAGATTGAGCTGGCGACCAGCAAGGAGGATGTCCCATGGATGAGGCCTAGGAGATACCAAGCGACGAGAGGACGACCCAGCGACCGCTACCAGCCGGATGGACAGCCCATTTGCCGCCGTTGCAATGAGCCAGGTCACTTTGCCCGTGAATGTGCTTTAAATGGGGATCCCCTGGGGAGGCGGGCCGCTCCTCAGGAATGAACTCTCAAGGTCCTTCACCCTGGCACGACAAGTATGTGGGGGGACGTCCAGTCATCCCCATCGTGCTGGATGGCATTCCGCTCAACGCCTTGCTGGACACTGGTTCCCAAATATCATCAATTCCGCATGTCCTTTATAAGAGGTACTGGGCTGATTCAGACGTTAGCAGTGGTCCATCTAATGTTGCATTGAATATATGGGCTAGCAATGGTGAATTAGTACCACAGGTTGGTTTCAGAGAAATGACCATTAAGATTGGGAGAGTAGAATTGCAGAATCAGGGTATTGTCATTGTTGATGTTGACCGGCGAGAACGTGAACCAACTATGCTGCTAGGAATGAATGTAATTGAAAAGTGTTTTGCAGAGGTAATTACTGTCTTGCAGCAGATCGTCGAGACTGCCAAACCTGGGCAACAGAGACTCCTGCAGAAGGAAATTAAAGCCTTGATGCTGAAGCAGCAGGTAGAAATGTCAGGAGGTGAAATTGGCAGTGCAAGGGTAAGTGACCCAATACCTATTGTAATTCCTCCCAAAACAGAAATGCTGGTCTGGTGTAGAGCCGCAATAGGCATCAGAGGGCGAGACTATCAGGCCCTGGTAGAACCCGTGTACTCAGACAGTAGGCCCACTGTACTGACGGCCAGAGGAATAGTTGAGGTACACAGGGGAAGAGTGCCAATACGCCTTCTAAATTGTGGGGAAGATGAGGTCACCTTACCAAAGTATGCTACCATGGCTAAGCTATATACGGTTGATAACAACGCCATCACCACCGTTGAGCCCTTGAAGCCGTCAAATCAGGCGGAGGACAATGGCTCAGAGGGAAAGCTGGAGGATTGGTGCCAAAAGCTACATGTAGGTACCGATTCTACACCCTCCCATCAAAAGCATGGAGTATACAGGGTAGTGAAAGAATATGAACAAATATTCAGCAAACACCCATTAGACTTTGGGCAGATCAAAGGGGTAGAGCACACTATACCCACAGGTAACCATCCACCAATAAAGGAGAGGTATAGACCAGTACCACCGGCTCACTACCAATGCGCCAAAGACATGCTCAAAGAAATGAAAGAAGCAGGGGTAATAAGAGACAGTTGTAGCCCCTGGGCAGCCCCACTAGTGCTAGTTAGAAAAAAAGATGGGACCATGAGGATGTGTGTAGACTACAGACGGATCAACCGCATTACACACAAGGATGCATACCCATTACCTAGGATAGAAGAGTCATTGGCTGCATTAAAATCCGCTACTTACTTTTCCACCCTAGATCTGACTAGTGGGTATTGGCAAGTTCCTGTGGCAGAGGCTGACAAGGAGAAGACAGCGTTCACCACGCCGATGGGCCTCTGTGAGTTCAATTGTATGCCGTTTGGACTCTGCAACGCGCCTGGTACCTTCCAGCGACTGATGGAGTGCTGCCTAGGACATAAGAACTTTGAAACTGTCCTCCTGTACCTGGATGACGTCATAGTCTACTCCAAGACCTATGAACAGCATCTACAAGACCTGGCAGAAGTGTTTGAAGCCTTATCCGGATACGGCATGAAAATCAAGCCATCCAAGTGTCACCTTCTAAAGCCAAGGGTACAGTACCTGGGACATGTCGTGAGCTCAGAAGGGGTAGCACCAGATCCTGAAAAAGTTACCGTGATCAGAGATTGGCCGAGACCCACCAGCGTGAAAGAGGTGAGGCAATTCCTGGGACTGGTGGGCTACTATAGAAGATTTATAAAAGGGTTCACGAAGCTAGCAGCTCCCCTTCAAGACATCCTGGTAGGACAGTCAAAGAAGTCTGCAGCCCGAAATCCTCCTTTCCAGTGGAGTGATGAGAGAGAAGAGTCCTTTAAGAAGTTGAAGTGGGCACTGACAGGAGAAGAGATCCTGGCATATCCAGATTACCATCAACCCTTCATTTTGTACACGGATGCCAGTAACGTAGGACTAGGAGCAGTATTGTCACAAAAGCAGGAAGGCAAAGAGAAAGTTATTGCCTTTGCAAGCAGGAAGCTCCGGCCTACAGAAAGAAACCCTGAGAATTACAGCTCCTTCAAGTTAGAACTACTGGCAGTAGTTTGGGCTGTAACAGAGCGTTTCAAACACTACCTGGCAGCTGCAGAATTTACCATCTTTACTGACAACAATCCGTTGACCCACCTGGACTCTGCAAAACTAGGTGCGCTGGAACAGCGATGGATAGCCCGACTGTCAAACTACAACTTTGTCATCAAGTACAGGGCAGGCCACAAGAATGGGAATGCAGATGCCTTATCCCGGATGCCACACTCGGGGAACGTGGAAGAGGAACCGGAGGGACTGGAAGAAATTGAGCTGCTGGCCTTTCACCGTCCTAAGGTGGGACAGTATCAACCGAGTGTCTACCAAAAACAACAGCAGGCAACTCTCAACCCATTAGCACACCATGGATGGGCTGACACACAAGACAGTGATCCAGCTGTGAAGCTAGTGAAAGAACTGCTTATACAACAAGGTGCTTACCCTAATCAGAATGCCCCAGCTGAGACGCAACATCTCTGGAAGGAGAGAGGTAAATTGTTCCTGTACCAAGGGAAGCTCTGTAGAAGGCACACCAATCCAAAAACACATGAGTTGGTCTGGCAGATCATCGTGCCCAAGAGAGACGTCAAGATGGTTCTGGAAGCTTACCACGATGGTGCTGGTCATTTTGGTTGGAAAAAGTTGGAAGTGCTCTTAAGAGAAAGATTCTACTGGGTTGGCATGAGAAAATCAATTGAAGATTGGTGTAGAAAATGCGGACCATGCAACCTCAGAAGAAAGGATCAACAGAACCAGAGAGCTCCACTCCAGTCCATAGTAACCAAGCAACCACTCGAGCTAATCGCATTAGACCACGTCAAGTTGTCACCAAGCCGGTCCGGCTATGTCTATGCCTTAACCATCGTAGACCATTACTCACGCTTCTTAGTGGTGGTACCCGTGAAAGACCTTACAGCTAGAACAGCAGCTAAAGCATTCCAGACGTACTTTTGCAGACCCCATGGTTACCCAGAACAAGTCCTTGCAGATCAAGGTCCAGCTTTCGAATCACAGATCTTCCAAGAATTCTGCAACATGTATGGCTGTAAAAAGATCCGCACAACAGCATACCATCCCCAAACAAATGGCTTATGTGAGAAGATGAACCATATTGTGATTGACCTGTTGAAGACCTTACCAGAGTCAGAAAGAAATCAATGGCCAGAGAAATTGCCAGACTTGGTGGACTTGTACAATCATGTCCCGGTGAGTTCTACAAACTGCACCCCCGCTTACCTCATGCGTGCAAGGCCCGGTAAACTGCCAATTGATTTAGATATGGGAATTCTGAAGCCAGATGCGGACGTTCAAGAATCCAATTGGGATACCCTACGTCGGCAACAGTATCGCCAGGTACAAGAGTGTGTAGAGAAAAGTCTCCAACAAGCTAGGGGAAGACAGGAGAGAACCTTCAACCAGCATGCTCTAGCAACCCCATTGCAACCTGGTGACCAAGTTCTCAAGAGGAAACGGCGCACAAACAAATTGGATAATCAGTGGGAAACCACCCCATATACAGTCTTACCATCCAGTATGGATAATCCCAAAGTGTGTCTCATCAGTAAGGATGAAGGAAGGACATCAGCTGTCGTGTCAAGAGATCAACTCAAACCGTGTCCTGAAACCCTGAAGACACCAGAAGTCCCCTTACCCATACAGGTACAACCTGTCAAGAAGGAAGAAGATGTATTCCATACAGTCTTAGGAGATTTCCCAAAAACATGGCCAAATTACTATGGAGCAGTAGTAGTCCCAATGATCGCCTTCCCTCAAGTGGTGGAACCACAATCAGAACCCATACCACAAGAAGTCTCAAGACAAGAAGAACTGGAAGTTGAAACCGTAGAGGAAGAACAGATTCCTGGTCCCAGTGAGCTTGCCAGTCCTACAGTCAGTCCACCATCCTCACAAGTACCAGAAACACCAAATAGGTACACTTCCACTCACACCATTATGCTAAGTACACCCAGTACACCAGCAGTACGCAGGTAACAGCGTAGTACTCAGGGTCAGATACCAGCAAGATATAAAGACTAATGTGGAATTGCATATAAAATGTACATATGTTATAATGTTTATATGAAAAACCGTAACAGTTTAGTGTACAGAAAAGGTGAGAGAAAAGTGGTGTAAGGTGGCAGCCCGGAGAGTTACAACTTGATCACATGTTGGTGGCCCGAGGGCCGTGAGGCCTACTGCACTTATGACCAGGGTAGAGACACCTTTAAGAAGTGTTTGTTGATTGGAATGTTTATTTAATTGCAACGTTAAGACCAAAAGCCCAGTACCTACAGAGACTATACTGTATGAACACTTATATATTTTTGAACATTTTGGACTCTTTTTGAACTTTAAGGTTTTTGTATTTTTTCCTTTTGAGACTCTGTATATATATATAATTGTTGTGATAACTTGTTTGTTTGTTTCACAGTCCCGGAGTACTGTTCTTCACTAAGGGGGAATGTGGCACCCCAGGGTTGCCACAGTAACAACACAAAGGGTTAACTCCCCACACACAACACCAAGACCTCCTGGCCAGAAGGGGGAGACCAAGCTGCTTCCCTGTACATTCTGCTGGGGGGGGAGGAAATGGTCAGAAGTAGTTTCAGTTTGGAAGTTCAGTGCAGAGCACTGAGGAGAAAGGATCTCTGCAGGTTGGAAGCTGGCTTTAGCTCACCTCAGGATCCACTGACCAATTCCAGGCCTAGCTGAGGGTCTGAGGAAAGGAGAAAGCGTACACAGAGGAACATTCCTGGGAGACAGAGCATTGCTGAGTTCATCCCAGTGGAGCACACAGAACGGATGCTGGATCCGAGACTGCAGGTTACATACTGCACAGTTACCACCAGAGAAGTGAAGATTCCAGATCTTTCACCTGTACCACAGACACAAGCAACAAACGCAGAGTTCAGGAACATACTAGGAAGGACTCGAGTTGCCTGTCAGGTCGGTACCTAGGAGCAGAACAGAGCAGAGCCAGCTGCATAGTTCATACCGCAGCAGGGCCACAGACACACAGTGCAGGCAAGGAAGCCAAAACGGCCCGGCTGGGCGGGAGAAACCCTGAACCCCTCACAGACTCCGTGGACAGTACTTTGCTGAATACCATCACCAGTAAAAGACAAAGAAACTGCAAAACCGTGAGTCTGCCTGTTTATTGTGCTCGTGTCCTTCACTCCCCCCATAGACTAACACACTGCCCCGGGGAAAAGGCTCTACCCGTGGGGAGCCGTCCCATCTCAAGCTGCCTTCCATCACCCCGGAGGTTCTGCAGCAGCGGTGGTCATCTCTGATCACATTCCACGGGTGGCGTCACGAACATAACCCCCCCTTTTTATTGTGGAACCAGGGAGCACGGACCGGGTCACGACACCGTGATCCCCTTTCCAGAAGCGACCCCTTGGCCCGGTTCTGGGTATCCCCTTAACCCCTGGCGACACACATGCCCTGGAGTAGCTGGATGGGGGACAAGCGGGGGAGGCGAGTGAGGCTGCTGCCGGCTTCTCCATAATAATATCTATAATGCGCCTGTGTGTATGATGTGTGTCTGTGTGTTAGTGTATATGGCTGTGTAGAGATTTGTCTGTTTATTTGTGTTTTTCTGGATTTCTCTTTAAATATGTATATATGCCTGTATGTGCATGTATCTGTATGTGTTTGTCTGTGTGTGGATGGGGCCCACTGAGACTCTTTTGCCCGGGGCCCACAAATACCTGGAGTCGGCCCTGACAACGGCGTCGGACTCTGTTCACATTGCAAATATTTCAAAAGACTGACCTGCACATCCTACAAGTGTGTATAGGTGCCAGCTGAAAAAACCTAGCAAATACAAAATGGATACAGCCGCACACTAAATGCCATCAATGTATAAGGGAACTCTGGTACTGCATTACTGCTATATGAAAAAATGAGATTTTTAGTTTATGAATTGGCCAATGCATGTAAGCCCGGAAACCAAACGGCAAGGTAAATCTCAATATTCCGGGTCCCTAACTAAAATGCCACTATCTAGGTTAAAAACATCCTTGTCTGGGCAGCTAGACTAAAAATCTAACTTGAAATGCCACTATCTGGACTAACCTCCATGTCTGGGCAGCTAGGACTCCTGGTATAAGGATTGTGAACACAGCCTGGTTTATAGGGCAGAGTGCTCAGTCAGAAAAAAACTCACTGCAAATATTTCAAAAGACTGACCTGCACATCCTACAAGTGTGTATAGGTGCCAGCTGAAAAAACCTAGCAAATACAAAATGGATACAGCCGCACACTAAATGCCATCAATGTATAAGGGAACTCTGGTACTGCATTACTGCTATATGAAAAAATGAGATTTTTAGTTTATGAATTGGCCAACATACATTGATGGCATTTAGTGTGCGGCTGTATCCATTTTGTATTTGCTAGGTTTTTTCAGCTGGCACCTATACACACTTGTAGGATGTGCAGGTCAGTCTTTTGAAATATTTGCAGTGAGTTTTTTTCTGACTGAGCACTCCGCCCTATAAACCAGGCTGTGTTCACAATCGAGTCCTAGCTGCCCAGACATGGAGGTTAGTCCAGATAGTGGCATTTCAAGTTAGATTTTTAGTCTAGCTGCCCAGACAAGGATGTTTTTAACCTAGATAGTGGCATTTTAGTTAGGGACCCGGAATATTGAGATTTACCTTGCCGTTTGGTTTCCGGGCTTACATGCATTGGCCAATTCATAAATTAAAAATCTCGTTTTTTCATATAGCAGTAATGCAGTACCAGAGTTCCCTTATACATTGATGGCATTTAGTGTGCGGCTGTGACGCCCTGGGCAAGCCAGGGGTCACAGGTCATGACACCACCACACCCTACACCCCGGATAGGTACACCTAAGCTAGACCAGAAACCCTTGTTGCCTTCCTCCAGGGGCTGATGTCCACACCAGGAGGTGGGCCAGGCGGTTGGCTCCGCCCACCGAGGAGTTCACAGCCCCTGGAGGCGGGAAAACCAGGCAGTTTAGTGAGAGCTGAAGTTGAAGTTAGAGTGGAGTGGTAGAGGAGCAAGTGAGAGCAGTTGAAGTGAAGGAGAAAGTGGCAGTTTGAAAGCCTGAAGTTGGTCCGGGTGTGTGCCCCGGACTGAGACAGCAAGGTTAGCAGACGGCGGTGACCGTCTGCAGGAGAGGCTGATCGGAGGTTGCCGAAAGGACCGTGGACGGGTGGTTGCCCGGCGGTACCAGACCAGTATACGAAGAGAAGCCAGCACCATTGGCAGGGGCCTTTCGGATCCCTGTAAGGCTAGGAGTCACCGTGAAATTGCCAAATCCGTCAGTGAAGGGGACCTCCGGGTCTCCCAGCAGCTAAGTCCCGATTGAAGGCAACAGTCCAACCGTAGGAGAGAGACACCGCCACCGCCAAGGCACCAGTTTCTCAGGGCCAGCGCCTGCGGGCAAAGAGGGGCTCCTCCGGCCCATATCCAAGCCGGGGAGCGGGTTACCGGTGGGAACCCATCGCTACCAACATTACACTAGGTGCAGGGACAGAGACCGTCACCGTCAACTACCGGGGAAAAGCAACAGCAGCCGTCCGTGGGAACCGTCTTTCCAGCCGTGTGTTTTACCGAGAACTGTGTCAACGTCTCAGGCTGAGTGAGTACCACCGTGCTGTGCAGCACAGCGCTGCCCCCGCGACCCTGCACCTCACCAGGCCCCGCACCTGGCCTGCCATCCATCCATACCCCATCACCGGGCCCCGGGACAACCAACCCCCTACCCACGGAGGGGAGAAATAACAACAAAGCTGCTCCCTGTCACCACTCCCGGGATCCCCATACAGAGCAGCGGTGGTGTCCACACAATCACCACAACCGTGGGTGGCGTCACGGACAATAAATCCCCAAAACCAATCCCCTTTTCACTCACGGGCGAGGAGCGCCGCTCGAGTCCCCGGGATCCGGCCCATCGCTCGAGCCACCGAGCAGCAGAGGCCGCAGCAGCAGCGGCAGCCGGACCCGAGCAGTGGGAGAGCGCGGCGTCCCCTCCTCCGCCCGCGACAACTTGGCGTCACGAACAGGATCTTACCGCTCTGCCGTTGGGTAGAGGTGCGCCTTGTTACCGCCGGAGGTGTCCGGCCGAAAAATTTCGTAAGTCGCCATCTTTGGCGCGAAAAGTTCCCGCTCGAGCGTCTTCTCGAGTAGCGGAGGCGCGAAGGCCAAAACCCCGCCCTGATAGAGGAGGGGCCGGAAAGGGGCTAAGGGGGACGCGGATGGAGGAATGGCGGCGTCCTCGAATTGGAGCGCGGGAACACCCGCTACCGGGACATCCAAGCTCTGGGGAAAAAGTGGAGAAGTAGCCTTTGAAGACTGCGGCCCGGGTGAGCTCCCCGCCGGGACCGCTGAGTGGCTGGAGCGGGAATTGGGTCGGTTCTGCTTGAAGGTGAGGGCGCACAGCCTGCAGCAGTTGATGGATTGGAAGGCGGAGATGCGCAGAATGGTTGCCGTAGTGGGGGCCCGTGAGCAAGAGGCCGCTGCGGCCGTGCCGCGTCGCGATCAGTCCACCCAAACCCCAGAACCAGCCCTGATTGAGTTGGAGACGGACATCAGCGCCGCGGCCGGGGGTCCAGAGAGAATGCCGTTGATGGAAGAAGAGGCCCCAAGTATGCTGCCTCCGCCGCCGTTCCTAACGGCTGTCAGTGGTTCGGGGTTGAACTGCCGATGGAGGGAGAACCCCATGTACCGTTCGGTCCCTGAGTGGGCCGACCCCCTGCGGTGGTAGCCGCCTCAAGGTCAGCGGAGGCCCGCTGCAGTTGTCCCCGTTGGGACCACCTGTGTGTGTTTAAAGTGTGCAAGTTTGAAAATGATCAACCGAAGTCTCATCTGATTGTCTGCAACCGTGATTTGGAACCGGCCGTTGCCGGCATTGTTGTCCCCGTGGGGACCATCCACAGTTTTTGCATAGAAACTTCTATGAACAGGCCCGAGAACTTGCAGGGCAACCACAAACGTTAGTGGGTTGTAAATAAAAATGTTTTGTTGCAGCTAACCGTTACCGCCTCCGGAGAGGCAGGTTGGAGGGAGGGCCCGCAGTGGAGCAGGCTGGGGCCCAGCCACCACCGGAACCGGTGGCTACCCTCTGGAGGGGAAGGACAGATCCCGCTCGGGTGACTTGGTTCAGGACTGGGGTCAAGGGGTGCTGCCTGTTTCTTAGGGGCAGCATCAGGCCAGGTTACTTGGGTGGGAGAGAGCGGCAGCCGCAACCGTTACCGTAACGTTTAAAAAAAGTGCCTCCCGTTGTGGGATGATGTTCTTCTACTTGTATATGTTACCGTTTTTTATCTTTTTCAGAAAAATAAAACCGGTGTTGGACGGGCAGCCCGCGGACGGGCTGCATTTTGCTAAGGGGGAATGTGATGCCCTGGGCAAGCCAGGGGTCACAGGTGATGACACCACCACACCCTACACCCCGGATAGGTACACCTAAGCTAGACCAGAAACCCTTGTTGCCTTCCTCCAGGGGCTGATGTCCACACCAGGGGGTGGGCCAGGCGGTTGGCTTCGCCCACCGAGGAGTTCACAGCCCTGGAGGCGGGAAAACCAGGCAGTTTAGTGAGAGCTGAAGTTGAAGTTAGAGTGGAGTGGTAGAGGAGCAAGTGAGAGGAGTTGAAGTGAAGGAGAAAGTGGCAGTTTGAAAGCCTGAAGTTGGTCCGGGTGTGTGCCCCGGACTGAGACAGCAAGGTTAGCAGACGGCGGTGACCGTCTGCAGGAGAGGCTGATCGGAGGTTGCCGAAAGGACAGTGGATGGGTGGTGGCCCGGCGGTACCGGACCGGTATACGAAGAGAAGCCAGCACCATTGGCAGGGGCCTTTCGGATCCCGGCAAGGCTAGGAGTCGCCGTGAAATTGCCAAATCCGTCAGTGAAGGGGACCTCCGGGTCTCCCAGCAGCTAAGTCCCGATTGAAAGCAACAGTCCAACCGTAGGAGAGAGACACCGCCACCGCCAAGGCACCAGTTTCTCAGGGCCAGCGCCTGCGGGCAAAGAGGGGCTCCTCCGGCCCATATCCAAGCCGGGGAGCGGGTTACCGGTGGGAACCCATCGCTACCAACATTACACTAGGTGCAGGGACAGAGACCGTCACCGTCAACTACCGGGCAAAAGCAACAGCAGCCGTCCGTGGGAACTGTCTTTCCAGGCGTGTGTTTTACCGAGAACTGTGTCAACGTCTCAGGCTGAGTGAGTACCACCGTGCTGTGCAGCACAGCGCTGCCCCCGCGACCCTGCACCTCACCAGGCCCCGCACCTGGCCTGCCATCCATCCCTACCCCATCACCGGGCCCCGGGACAACCAACCCCCTACCCACGGAGGGGAGAAATAACAACAAAGCTGCTCCCTGTCACCGCTCCCGGGATTCCCATACAGAGCAGCGGTGGTGTCCACACAATCACCACAACCGTGGGTGGCGTCACGGACAATAAATCCCCAAAACCAATCCCCTTTTCACTCACGGGCGAGGAGCGCCGCTCGAGTCCCCGGGATCCGGCCCATCGCTCGAGCCACCGAGCAGCAGAGGCCGCAGCAGCAGCGGCAGCCGGACCCGAGCAGTGGGAGAGTGCGGCGTCCCCTCCTCCGCCCGCGACACGGCTGTATCCATTTTGTATCTGTTCACATTGCAGTCTGTCAGGCAACCTAGTGTCTCTTAAGTGCTCAGCTCGGCTGGGCATTGGCTGAGTTATTTCACTGCTGCCAGCTGTGTAGGAGTTAATCCTTTTTGGAGCAGTGTGCTACTTTCCTGAGAGCCAGGTTGCTGATTACCTTCCACAGCTGGGGAGTGTAGTAGCAGACCACTGAAGATAGCTTCTGCTTAGCTGTTACGATATCCTGCCATCTGTGGCGAACTTGTATGAAAATTCCTTGGTGTGACTTTTTCCCTGCCCTTTAATAATAATAATAATAATAATAATAATAATAATAATAATCTTTATTTCTTTGGTTTATCCTCTCTGGTGTCTTTTTGTCTTCCCTCTGTGGATCTTTGCAGTATGTGTGAGTTTCAGCTTTACCCCCATATCTTTGTATTGTGGAAGGTTTACTATGTGTCCTGCCCAGCCATGTGTTGGGGGTGCGGGGGTATTAGGTCATGACCCGGCAGGAGACAGGACCAGGTTGGGGGCCCGGACCTCCCTACCATTAAGGGTACTTCTAGGATGAGGGTGAGCGCAGGGGTACCAGTCTTAGGGCCAGCATAGGTTCCAGGTGTCCCCTAGTCACAAGTGACAATTTCATTGAGACCCATGGAAAAAAATGTTTGGAGACTATATATCCAATATAATTCCCTTTTTTAAAAATATGAAATATACAGTGTTTTTTTTCTTGTAAGACCACGTGAACATGTGGCGCCCCTGCGGCTTTAGGCGCCACAAAGTACTGCGCCTCAACCGAGGTGTACTATTCATCCTGGGTAAGTAGGAGGTCATTCACAGTGTGCATCACAATTCATCTAACATACAACTTAGTTGCCACCACCACTGGGGCTGGGTTACGGTCGGTGCTGGGGTGGCCATCATGAGGTATGAGACCTCCTGCCCACTAGTTTAGCAACCCGGGAGGTGGGGCAACCTTCAGGGGAAGTGAGGAGCAACCTTTGACATAGTCAGTCAAGTCTGGACCACGGTCCAAGCAAGACGAACCAATAGGAGAGCTAAGGCAACAAGGGACCCGCGGTCTGGAACTGAAGGCTCGACCTGGCTTCTTGACCAGAAGGGGGATCCCAGGGTTCATGGAGAGTGCAGACGGCACCTGCGACCCGTTCCAAGTCCCAGGAGCTGGGGTGGAGAGAACACCAACAGAAAGGGCACACAGAAGGAACACTGGCTGTGACCTCCAAACTAACCGGGATCGGCTGGAGCCCATGACAGTGGATCTCCTTACTCCAAAGGCGGTGATAGCTCAGTCAGTAAAGACCTTTGACTGCAGCCTCTGTGTCGTCCCATCTCTACCCGCGCCATCGCCCCCGTGCTCCGGCGCCATCGGCCACTACGTTTCCCATCCTCCTCCCTGGGGCCTAGCTCTACCTGTGGAGAGCTGCAACATCCAAGCTGCGTCGCCATCTGCCCCAGAAGAGAGACTTCCCGCAGCGGTGGCTAATAACTGGCCGCATACCACAGGTGGCGTCATGAATAACTACTCCAATCATTCCCATCCCCACCTTTATTGACACTGCCAGGGTCACGAAACTGGGCCTTAAGAAATCAATTTGAGTATGTGCGCACTGGGAAATGGAATTTTCTCAAGAAAATTCTGCAGGCACTGAATGATTACCGCACCCGCGGTAAAAATCCGCAAAAAAAACGGCACCAAAATCCGCATGCAGTTTTTTGCGTTTTGGTGCGGTTTTGGTGCGGCTTTGGTGCGGATTTGTGCGGATTTTCCGCAGGATGATCCATGCGGTTTGTACTGATGAAATCAATAAAGCTATGTTAAACAAAAAAAAAGATTTATGTTGTCACTTCCTTTGTCACCGATTCTCCATTTTCTAACCTCAGAGTGGATATTCTCCTATTTTGTGATGTCAGGCAATTCAATGACAATGATATTTTTTGTTTTTTTAAACATACAAAAAAAATTTTTTTTTGGCATGTGCTATATTAAATTTTTTTTTTTTTTTTTATTTTTAGGCAGAAAGAATAAAAAAAATGTGGACACATCCCATACTAATGACACGTGACGAAAAAGGTCATTTTGGACTTCTATATAGAGATTTAAGAAGGTAAGTGAACCATGTAATGTATGTAAATAACGTTTTATTGTTTTTATGTCTTAATTTTTATATAACTATCTATCTCTCACTCGCTCTATCCATCTATCTCAATATCTATCTCTCTATCTATCCATTTATCTATATCTCTATCTATCCCTCTATCTATCTATCCCTTATCTATCTATTTCTCTATCTCTCTATCTATCCCTCTATCTATCTATCCATCTATCTATATCTCTATCTATCCCTCTATCTATCTATCCCTTATCTATCTATTTCTCTATCCCTCTATCTATCCCTCTATCTATCTATCCATCTATCTATATCTCTATCTATCCCTCTATCTATCTATCCATCTATCTATATCTCTATCTATCCCTCTATCTATCTATCTATCTATCTATCTATCTATCTATCTATCTATCTATCTATCCCTCTATCTATCTATCTATCTATCTATCTATCCATCTATCTATCTATCTATCTATCCCTCTATCTATCTATCCATCTATCTATATCTCTATCTATCCCTCTATCTATTTATCCCTCTATCTATCTATCTATCTATCCCTCTATCTATCTACCGTATATGCCGGCGTATAAGACGACTGGGCGTATAAGACGACCCCTAACTTCTGCCCTAAAAATATAGAATTTGGGATATACTCACTGTATAAGACTACCCCGCTCCCAAATGAAAAAAAGTCTGCTTTGATTGCAACATGTTAATTTTAATTCAAATGAATATGACATGCAGGTACTGTATATAGCAGCAAAACTGTCACTTATAAACATAAGGTTGTTTCAAACATGTACGGTAAAGCTAAAACTTTGCAAAACAAACAAGAGAGCAAGTGCCTGGTGATCATAACTGTAAGCTGCGATATTGTAACAGGTCTTGCTGGCATGACAGTTTCCCTTTAAAAGCCTTCAAAATCCTCCTGTTCGTCATCTGATATCATAAGTACCGTACATCAATGACATCTTGTGATACATATTCAGTATGCTTCAGTATGCTAAGAGCAGGGGGCCGCACTGTGTGAGGAGGTGTTTTTTTTACTGTCCAGTATAACCAATAGGATTAGTGCAGGGGCGGGGGAGTCACCGGGCCGAGAAAGGGGGCGGGGTCGGCAGCAGCACTTACGGTACTGTAGCAATATGCACACTTACACCAGCATGTAAGCTCTTCATTAATGTCCCTGCATGGATGCGAGGGGAATCTGGCGTTACTGCACTAATCCTATTGGTTATACTGGACAGTGAAAAAAAAAACACCTCCTCACACAGTGCGGCCCCCTGCTATATATCCGCTATATATCCGCTGTATATGCTGTATGATATATATGATATATATGTATATCCGGCGTATAAGACGACCCCCCACTGTAGCCATTATTTTAAGGGGGTAAAAAGGCGTCTTATACGCCAGTATATACGGTATCTATCTATCCCTCTATCTATCTATCTATCTCTCTATCTATCTCTCTATCTATCTATATCTCTATCTATCCCTTATCTATCTATTTCTCTATCTCTCTATCTATCTATCTATATCTCTATCCCTCTATCTATCCATTATCTATCTATTTCTCTATCTATGTATCTCTCTATGTATCTATTATCTATCTATCTCTCTATCTATCCCTCTATCTATCAATCTTTTTTTTATCTCTCCTTCTATCTATCCATCTATCTATGTAACCCTCTATCTATCTATCTATCTATCTATCTATCTATCCTTCTATGTAACCATATATCTATCTATATGTATCTATATAGCAATTTACCTCTCCATCTATATCTATCTATCATTTTATCTTTCTAGCTGTATGAGCTATCTGTGTCTATCTGTATATGTATCCTTTATCTTTCTTTACACCTTTTTTTTTGTTAAATGATAGAAATTGCTTTAATTTTTTTTAACCTTTGTTTTTCAGTTATCCAAGAAAATGTACCTCTTTCTGTCGGCTATCGATTCCGGCCTTTGACCGACTACTATCCTTGGTCCAGTCCGAAATACAATATGCCAACACAAGATTGAGGAAATCGGTGTCTGCTGAGGAGCGGCTGCTCATCACCTTGCGGTAAGTAATTTTCAAAATAGTTTCACTTTTTTTTTTTTTTTTTAAATCTAACATGATGTGAACATTCCATTTTGAAATGAATACAATGTTTGTTATATTTCTGTGTGTGTTTCTAATTTTTAATATTTTTATGTTTCAGATTTTTGGCCACAGGAGAGAGCTACACATCCCTGCACCTTCAATTTCGGGTTGGTAAATCAACCATCTCCGAAATTGTGAGGTGCACATGTGGCGTGATCTGGCAGAAATTGCAGCCCATTGTGATGCCTTCCCCTACCGAGGAGACTTGGCTTCAGGTTGCAGCAGGCTTTCAAACTGTGGCCAACTTCCCCAACTGTATAGGTGCGGTCGATGGCAACCATGTAAGAGTGCAGAAGCCACCGCGATCAGGATCACTCTTCTTTAATTATAAGAAGTATTTTTCGGTGGTCCTCATGGCGGTGGCTGATGCACATTACAAATTTATTGCCATCGATGTCGGTGCTTATGGCAGTACGGGGGATTCTTGGGTGTTGCGAACATCACAGATTGGACTGCAAATTCTTCAGGATTGCGGAACGCTCCCAGCCCCACAACCTTTGCCGGGCTCCACAGATCCAGTCCCCTTTGTGATGGTATCGGATGAGGCATTTCCTTTATTGCCAAACCTGCTGCGCCCATACCCACAAAGGGGACTGGATACCCGGCGGAGGATTTTTAATTATAGGCTGAGTCGTGCACGCAGATATGTGGAGTGCACCTTCGGAATCCTGACTAGTCAGTGGAGGATTCTACACACAACCATCCAGTTAAACACCAAAACCGTTGACACTGTGATAAAGGCCTGTTGTGTTCTCCACAACTATGTTAGAGAGTACAGCTCTCAGCAAGGTGAGGAAACACAACAGGCCGAATTACATCCAGTGAGCAACATGGTTTTTGGACGTCCATCAAACTCGGGTGTGTTGGTGCGAGAATCCTTCACTGACTACTTCATGAGTCCAGAAGGTGCCGTGCACTGGCAATACTCCTGTGTTGGTGATGTGCAGCCGGATCAGCAGAGACCCATGGGACAAGATTGACGACGAATGTGCTGCCCCCGTGCCAGCAGCCAGCGATGCTCGGATCTGGATGGATGGATGTCACGGTACACCTCAGATCACCGGCTGCCGTCTTCCCGTCTCTCAGCCAAAGAACACCATCTGCCACCTAGCCAATGAACCAGGGCTACAACCCCGGCGTCTCTGCCCTTTGCACTTGAGCTTCTCCTCCTCTACACGTAAAGTAAAGGTCAAGTACTATTCTTCCCTCACTGGGCTGTTTACACCCCTAGGTGGCCGTTCTCCATCCACATGGTCCCGTACACTGTTGTGTTTGTCCTACCCTTGGTGGATTGACTGGTTTATGGTCAGCTCTTTGTAACTGTGTGTGGGTTGCTGTTGTGCATGTCCCTTACTGTGTGACAACCTGTCAAAGCCATGGCATCGCACAAAGATTATAATGTAATTGAAATTTTTTAATGTTTTTGTCTTTTTTACAATGTATGGTTTTGTCCTTTGGATACAAAATTTATGCTCTTTTGTTCAAATTAAAATAGTAGTCAAATAAAATGCTTCCCTTGTATTTTTGCAAAAGAAATAAATTTTATTACATGCTTTACAAAAGTAAAAACAAAAAAGTGGCCTACCAGCAACTCAAATAACCCAACAACCCACCCTACACATAACAAACGGTGGTTGTAAATGTAAGTATTTTTAAGAGAATTCTATTAGAAATCTGTAAAGTCGTGTTTTTACTATTTGACCCTTTTTTATTTTTTTTAAACCAAACATAAAACACATATGACAGTGCTGTACAAAAGTTTTGGCACCCCTGCAATCCTGTCACAGAATAATCAGTTTATTCATGAAAATGATTATAATCACAAAGTAGTTAAGATTATTATCTTAAATTCAATCTTCAATTTTCGAGAAGAAATTGAGTATTCTCTGACAGAATTGCAGGGTGTCAATACTTTAGGCCACACTGTATCCATAAGCAAATTTAAATTGGCAACTATAACAATGTAATTAACATAAATTTAAAAACAAAAAAAAAATAAGTACAGTCACTGCAGCAGCTGTGATATGCCCACAAGGCCACAGGAATACATGAAGGACAGACCTTTTTATGAAATTACGACATAGACCCTGGAGTCATAAGCATGTACAAATTAAAATTTGTAAAGAACGGACCCTATTTGTATGGTGATTTATTGTCGGACAGTGAGGCAGGGATTTGAAAAATGCACACAGGACTGCTGAACCAGTCATGAATACAAATTTGACATCCCTGCAACACTCAGGGCCCTGTCACACACACAGATAAATCTGCGGCAGATCTGTGGTTGCAGTGATATTGTGGACAATCAGTGGCAGGTTTGTGGCTGTGTACAAATGTAACAATATGCCCATGATTTCACTGTAACCACAGATCTGCCAAAGATGTATCTCTGTGTGTGACGGGGCCTTCACACTTGCGAGAGACTTGCCCAAGTCTCGTCTCACATCACCAGGCACGGCAACACACTCTCCTGACAGGAACAGATCGGCTGTATGTATTTCTATGCAGCTGAGACACTCGTGTCCGGAGAGTGTGTGGCCATGCCGGGTGATGTGCTGACAGACTGGCGCAATTCTCTCGCCATTGTGACTCTTTGGGCGGCTTTGCACGTTGCGACATTGCACGTGCGATGTCGGTGGGGTCAAATCGAAAGTGACGCACATCCGGCGTCGCAGTCGATATCGCAACGTGCAAATCCTTTTTGATACGATGAACGAGCGCAAAAGCGTCGTTATCGTATCATCGCTGCAGCCTCCGACATTTCCATAATGCCGGTGCAGCGACAGGTACGATGTTGTTCCTCGCTCCTGCGGCAGCGCACATCGCTGTGTATGAAGCCGCAGGAGCGAGGAACTTCACCTTACCTGCCGCCGGCTGCAATGAGAAGGACGGAGGTGGGCGGGATGTTTACATCCTGCTCATCTCCGCCCCTCCACTTCAATTGGCCGCCTGCCGTGTGACGTCGCTGTGACGCCACACGACCCGCCCCCCTAAGGAGGCAGGTCGCCGGCCAGAGGGACGTCACACGGCAGGTATGTGCATGTAAAGCTGCCGTAGCGATAATAATCGCTACGGCAGCTTTCACTAGATATTGCACGTGCGACGGGGGCGGGACTATCGCTGCAGCATCGGTAACACATTGTTACCGATGTCGCAGCGTGCAAAGCCCGCCTTTGTCCTATTTGTACAAATTAGGATAAAAAATTTCGAAGAAAAAAAAAATTTGTACATACTTATGGATAGAGTGTCTATGGCTTTTTCCAAAAAAAAGTGCGGCCTTCATGTTATCATGTGGGATACATATCTGAGGTACATACATAAATATCACAACCTATATAATTCTT
Organism: Anomaloglossus baeobatrachus; assembly: GCF_048569485.1. Lineage (NCBI taxonomy): Eukaryota > Metazoa > Chordata > Amphibia > Anura > Aromobatidae > Anomaloglossus > Anomaloglossus baeobatrachus. The sequence goes on from NC_134359.1 coordinate 276,077,657, forward strand.
GGGTAAAATACCCAGAATTATAGTTGTCAGATTGGTTGGTCATTGAAGCCCTCTGTTGATTTAGAACATTATTTTGGCTTACTTCAGCTGATTGATGTTGGGATTGAAAACTTGGTGTTGTTACACCAACATAACCTTGGGTTTGTTGACCTGGGGGAAAATTGTTTTGTTGGGAATGTTGCTGGATCGTTGTTTGGTCAGTAGTGGTTTGGTTAGCAAATGCATTACAAATGACATTTACAATTTTGGCTAGACTGGGATGGGGGGGGGGGGGGGCTTCAAAACCATCAAACAGACCTTTCTTTATTTGCCACTGCAGTAGATGGCATGCTGGTACATAGATTGGAAGCTGTGGCCGAACAATCGGTGTCCGGCCGTTCTTCAGAGGCTGATGGTTCCGGTGCAGTGGAAGGTAACTCTGAGCTGATGTTGCCAGCAGCTGCGGATCCGATGTCCTCCAAATCGTCGGTTGCCAAAGGTTGCATGTCACAGTCGGATTCTGGTTCCATGGTCACATTTGGCGCTTCAGGCATGATGTTACCTTCAGTGCTAAGATTTCAAAGAGACAAATATTGTATCAGATTTATGGGAAAACAAATTGATTTTACAAAAAATTACAAAGACAAATACTTACGGTCGTAATCTTCGCCCAGTGTTAAGGAACTGTAGTTCATCCTCAAATAATAATTTTTGGAGGGCGCTGCTGATCTACTTAGGTTCGCCTTTGCCTGGTCTTTTTGAAAACGATCTTTGATGGACCGCCAACGATTCCTAACGTCTTTATCTGTACAGACAAAAAAAATTACTCAATTATGTGAATAATAAAAAACAAAAAAAAAAACAAAAAAACATTTATCTCATTACCAATTTGAAACTGTAGATTTTTATCAGCCTCATCGTAGAGGGGAAAGAGCTCTCTACAAATTTGGGTCCACCAGTCATGTCTTTTGTATTTATTATGGTATTCTGCACACGCTGTATCCCACAATCCTGGTCTACATTCCACCTACAATTAATTTAACAAAAAAGGGCATTGAAAACATATAAAATACACTCAAACACATGTGAGACAGTGTAAAATGGATAGATAGATCGGTAATTAATGGCCAACTTAATAAATTGTTGGACAATGTAGATGAAGGGAGATAGATAAGGGATGGATACATAGAAGGATAGATAGATAAAAGATAGATGGATGAATAGATAGATAGAGGATAGATAGATGGATGGATAGATAGATACCGTGTTTCCTCGAAAGTAAGACAGTGTCTTACATTCTTTTTACCCCCAAAAGTGCCACTATGTCTTACTTTCGGGGTATGTCTTATATTGGAAAAAATCCCACAGCAATCGCAGCAAGTCTCCATGCAATGTACCGTATGGGGACTTGCCGCGATTGCGCCCTAAGTGTACCGCAAGTTAAGGAAACGTAACCACCAGTGGCTGCACATGAGGGCACTGAGGCTGCGTGATTTTGTATGTTGTCCATGGTCCTGATGGACCACGGACAACATTACTGCAACATTTCAACATTTCTCGGTAGCCGAGCGTTCAGCTGAGCGCCCGACCGCCGGCATGTGTCAGCTCTCAGCTGAGCGCTCAGCCGCCGGCATGTCAGGGTGTTCAGCTGAGCGCCCGACCACCGGCATGTGTCAGCTCTCAGCTGAGCGCTCAGCCGCCGGCATGTCAGGGTGTTCAGCTGAGCGCCAGACCGCCGGCATGTGACAGCTCTCAGCTGAGCGCTAAGCCGCCGGCATGTCAGGGCGTTCAGCTGAGCGCTCGGCCGCTGTAACTGTACTGTAAAGAAGAAAAAAAATAAATAAACAAATTTTTACTACGTCTTACTTTCGGGGTATGTCTTACATTAGCCGACCCCCCAAAACCCCCACTACGTCTTACTATCGGGGGTGTCTTACTATCGGGGAAGCACGGTAGAAGGATAGATAGAGGGATAGAGGGATAGAGGGATAGAGGGATAGAGGGATAGAGGGATAGAGGGATAGAGGGATAGAGGGATAGAGGGATAGAGGGATAGAGGGATAGAGGGATAGAGGGATAGAGGGATAGAGGGATAGAGGGATAGAGGGATAGAGGGATAGAGGGATAGAGGGATAGAGGGATAGAGGGATAGAGGGATAGAGGGATAGAGGGATAGAGGGATAGAGGGATAATAGATAGATAGATAGATAATAGATAGATAGATAGAAGGATATATAGATAATAGATAGATAGATAGAAGGATAGATAGATAAAAGATAGATAGATAGATAGATAAAAGAGATAGATAGAAGGATAGATAGATGATAGATAGATAGATGATAGATAGAGGGATAGATAGATAGATAGATAGATAGAGGGATAGATAGATAGATAAAAGATAGATAGATGGATAGATAGATGGATAGATAGAAGGATAGATAGATAAAAGATAGAGCGATAGATAGATAGAGGGATAGATAGATAGATAGATAGATAAAAGATAGATAGATGATAGATAGATAGATAGATAGATAGACAGATAGATAGATAAAAGATAGATAGAAGGATAGATAGATAGATAGAGAGATCCCGCCCACCATTCCTAGGAGTAAGCAGCATTGAAGATGAGCTCCTGAGTTTTTCATCATTTATACCTTGTAATGAGCAAACAGTAAGACAAAACCTTGAAATATTGGACTCTGTGGAACAGGAAAGCGAGCTGGACTAAAGATTTTTATGAAAAAAGAGGAAATAGAGGATTTAAAGGACATAAGAAAAAACCTGTTGAAGGACAGATCACATACAACAGGAGGACTCCAAACTGACATCTGACACCCAGAGATCTGCACATCCAAAAGGTAGGACCATCCTCCATCCATACCACAACCTACAGACAGAGCTGTAATTACATCTCTGATAAATAAGGATTATTATAAAAATGGAAAATATAAATGTAGAACAAGTAACTGGGCAGAGAGCAGAGCTGGAGACACGGGAAACCAGGGGGTCACACACTCTGGAAATCACATACTCTGAAGGGCAGAAAAGCATTAATGCGCAAAAAGCCATAAAACATGCAAAGATTAGAGAAGATCCAGAGACCCTCTTTTCTGATTTTACCTCTAAAGAGGAAGATAAAAGGAAAACCAATTATTTATTTTTCACAGACCAGCCCTTAGCCTGGCACACCGCTCTGTGCAATCAATATAAGTATATATCCAAGAACGGCATTAATAAGGGCCGGCAGATCAGAATTAGAAACCAAAAAGAAGACGAGACCAACTCACTGACCATAAACGTGTACAATAACGGCATAATCATGGTACAAGGGGCTGAGGAAAACTTACAGAAATTTGAAGACAGCTTTTCTCAAATTAAACTCCAGGCACAAAACTGCAAAGAACAACAAACCCCAGCAGCCACCATCCCCTCTACAGAGACCTCCAGAGACAGAACTGCAGCCCCCAACACTTCACACCCCTCACCCGAGACCCTCAGAGACTGTTTATCTCAACTAGAAAGAGACTTTGTACAATTTAAAGAAGAACTTCAAAGAAACCTTGGTGACAGAAATGCAAATGACCAAGTAATGAATGAGATAAGCAAACTGAGATGTGAATACAGGGTGGCCATGCAGGAAATAAGAAGCAAAATGAGTGAACTGCAGCAAGAAAATGCCCTACTAAGACAGGAGATAACAGAGCTGAAGACTCCTGGATGCCTGAAACAGGAGGACGCCATAGAAACACAGAGGAGTGAAGACAACATGGCCTCCACTGGCCAGGAGGGAGCTACGGTAACTAACACCAGTACAGACACCATGGCCTCCACTGGCAAGGAGGGAGCTATGGTAACTAACACCAGTACAGACACCATGGCCTCCACTGGCAAGGAGGGAGCTATGGTAACTAACACCAGTACAGACACCATGGCCTCCACTGGCCAGGAGGGAGCTATGGTAACTAACACCAGTACAGACACCATGGCCTCCACTGGCCAGGAGGGAGCTATGGTAACTAACACCAGTACAGACACCATGGCCTCCACTGGCCAGGAGGGAGCTATGGTAACTAACACCAGTACAGACACCATGGCCTTCACTGGCCAGGAGGGAGCTATGGTAACTAACACCAGTACAGACACCATGGCCTCCACTGGCAAGGGGGGAGCTATGGTAACTAACACCAGTACAGACACAATGGCCTCCACTGGCCAGGACACTGAGATACCAAATAACTCCAACAATATGAATGCTCCTGAAAATAACATAAGTGAACCACAAACCAGAAAAACAGAAAAGAGAAGAGAACCAGCCACCAGCAAAATCTCCAGCACAGACCCCCAGCTTCACCCACGTACCCCACCCGTGACCTCACAACGTTTTGATACCATCCTAATAATGGACTCAAATGGGAAATACCTGAAAACATGGCGACTATTTCCAGGAAAAAGGGTCAAAAAAATCCACTGTGCAACTATTGAGCAGGTGACAGCAGTCATCAATAACCCACGGTTCACAAGCCCAAATCATATTTTTATACACACAGGAACAAACAATCTGCCAGCCCAACACCAGCAGATCGCAGGACAACTGACCCAACTAGCAAAGACGGCAAAACTAAAATTCCCGGACAGCAAAATAATTCTATCATCTCTGCTCCCAAGAAATGATGTATCCAGCCAAACTACCCAGAGCATCAACACGGACCTGACCACAAGAATCAAGGCTGTGCCCGACGTGATCCTGGCACAACACCCCTCCATAAAACACCAACACCTCTATGACGACAAGCACCTAAACAAACAAGGGGTCAGCCTACTGGCCAAAGAGCTGAAGGACATTATACTAAACAGAGACCCCATGCCTGGACTCAACAACAACCAAAATCCCATGGAAAGACCCCCAACAATAAAAAGACAGGAAACCCCAATTTCATCACAGGAGGCCAGAAACAAAGCCCTTCACCCAACATCGGGCCATCAGAGGAGGAGACCACCATGGAGGGGACCATCAGCCCCACACAGAGACATGCAGGGCAGAGATATGGAAGAGATTAGAACCCTGCTCAGCACATTGTGCAGGAAACTAACACACCTATAAACCAGTCGTAAATCCAGAGTGTCTTACACAGCCGCACTCATTACAAGGTATATACACATGAGGTATATAGAAAAAAAAAAAAAAAAAAAAATGACCTCATTCACAATCAGCAGCTGGAACATCCAAGGCCTGAGCACCTCGGCCTTTGGATGTAAAACAAATGACCCCGACTTTATTGACAGACTGAAGAATATAGACATTCAGATCCTCCTGGAAACATGGACCAGAGCTGAAAACGAATCTCTGGTGCCAATCGGATACAGGGAAATCTCTGTCCCTGCCCTTAAAAATAAAAACACCAAACAGGGCCGCTGCTCAGGAGGAATATTGATCTGGAATAAAGAAGAGCTCCACCAGTACATCACACCAGTGAAGAGAGGAGGCAGCCACATATGGATCAGAATCAGCAGCTCCATCCTCACCTCTCAGTCCGATGCCTACCTCTGCACCACCTATATACCACCACCAGAGTCCCCCTACTTCAACCCAGACAGCTTTGAGATCTTACAAGAAGAAGCCACCCATTATCAGGTCCTGGGCTAAGTTCTTATCTTTGGAGACCTCAATGCAAGAACAGGGAGAGAAAAAGACTTTCTGACCACAGATGGAAACATCTACATATTTGGGGCAGAGAACGACAGTCACGACTCAGAACACTCAGAGAGAAACAGCTATGACAGTACAGTCAACAAAAGTGGCAAAAAGCTCCTGAACTTATGTAAAAGTTTAGGTCTTCATATTCTTAATGGACGTACAAAGGGAGACTCACTGGGAAGATATACACTAAACTCCCATGTAGGAAGGAGTGTAGTAGACTACGCCATTACAGATATGGACCCGGCAAATATTAGCGCCTTCATAGTCACCCCACAAACGCACCTGTCAGACCACAGCCAACTTCTCCTGTACATAAAATCTACAGCGAAACCATCCACACAAAAGCCACAGCAGAGCAGCCTCTACAACCGACCTCCATCCTATAAATGGTCCAAGACGTCAGAAATCAAATATAAAGAGGCTCCCAACAGACCGGAATTACAGGAGATGCTCCACAACTTCTACAGCTACAAGTACAAGTCAAACCCAGAAGGAGTGAATCAAGCTGCAAAAGACCTCAACAAAATATTCCACACCATGGCCAAATTGTCCGACCTCAAACAAGTCAACTACAAGAGGCCAAAAGAAAAGCAAATCAATGGTTGGTTTGACAAAGAGTGTAAAGCCGTTCGAAAGACCCTGAGAACAGCCTCAAACAATAAACACAGAGACCCCAACAACCCAGACCTGAGGGAAGCCTATGACACCATACAAAGGCAGTACAAAACCATCCTCAGGAGGAAGAAGCAGAGCTACATCTCTACCAAACTTAGCCAACTCCAAGACAACTCCTTCTGGGAAATATGGAGCCACATGGACAAAAAGAGCAAGAAAAAGAATGACACCCATATCCAAAATGGCAACATCTGGCTCCAGTACTTCAGAGACCTCTACAAAGACATCCCAAAAGAAGGACTAAGCCAAGAGCAGGAAAACATAACATCAAAACTAAAGGCAATGGAAGAGAAAATCAAAAACTTCCAAAACCCACTGGACACACCAATTACATTACAGGAAGTTGCAGAGAAAATCACTTCCATAAAGTGTAAAAAATCTAGTGGTCTGGATGGAATCCCCCCAGAGATGTTGAAGTACAGCCCACCAGAAATTCAAGCTGCAATGGTTAAACTGTTCAACATTGTGCTGAGTGGTGGTTACTTCCCTCGTACCTGGAACCAAGGACTCATTACACCGATCCACAAGAGTGGGGACAGGTATGACCCTGCCAACTACAGAGGCATATGTGTCAGCAGTAACTTGGGAAAACTGTTCAACAGCATCCTAAACAAAAGGATCATCAGTTTCCTTACCGAGCACAATGTCCTGAGCAAAAGCCAAGCAGGGTTCGTGCCAAACCACCGCACCACGGACCACATCTACACCCTGCACAGTCTCATTCAGAGCCACGTCCACAATACAAAGCATGGGAAGATATACGCCTGCTTTGTAGACTTTAAAAAGGCCTTTGACTCAGTGTGGCACCCGGGCTTGTTCTTGAAACTGCTGGAAAGCGGAATAGGAGGAAAGACCTACGATGTCATCAACAGCTCCTACACCGAGAACCTCTGCAGCGTGAGTGTGAACGGTAGAAGAACGGCTTATTTCCAGCAGAGCCGAGGAGTCAGACAGGGCTGCAGCCTAAGTCCAACGCTCTTCAATATTTACATCAATGAGCTGGCTGCTGCTCTGGAATCTTCACCTGCTCCAGGTCTCACACTCCATGACACCCAGGTGAAATTCTTGCTCTATGCAGATGACCTACTGCTGGTGTCACCAACCGAGAAAGGTCTCCAAGACAACCTACAGATCTTGGAGAAATTCAGCTCCACATGGGCACTACCGATCAATCTAAAGAAAACCAACATCATGGTGTTCCAGAAGAGAAAAAGAAGATTTGACCAGCATCCTTCATTTGTCGTAAACGGCTGCACTCTGACAGGAACAGACAAATACACCTACTTGGGCCTGGAAATTCACCAGTCAGGGAGCTTCAAACAAGCCATAGAGACCCTGAAAAACAAGGCCTGCAAAACCTTTTATGCCATCCGAAGGAAATTGTATCATCTGAAGCCACCAGTGAGGGTCTGGCTAAAAATCTTCGATTCCATCATTGCCCCAATCCTCCTGTACGGCAGCGAAGTCTGGGGCCCTCACACTTACCCAGATTGGTCAAGGTGGGATTCCAGCCCAACAGAAATATTCCACCTGGAATTCTGTAAGCACCTTCTCCAGGTCCATCGAAGCACCTCCAACAGCGCCTGTCGGGCCGAGCTGGGCAGATTCCCTCTACAACTAGCAGCTCTGAAGAGGTCACTATCATTTCAGGCTCACCTACAGAGTAGCAATCCAAGCTCCCATCACCACAAAGCTCTGATATATATACGTGGGCCAGATGAACCAGGACCCCTGGCACAGCTCTCCCAAACCCAACTGGACAAAATAACCAATCACAGCAGCCTGACAAGAACCAGAATCAGGAAGATGGTAGACGAGGGCCAGGAGAGGTATGTCAGTGACTGGAGGACCGACATCAACACTGTTACGAGGGGGACCCGGGGAAGCGTGCCAAGATGGTAAATGGACAGCTTCCGCCGGTCAAGGTCCACTGTGCGGTGTAGGGAACCGCTGCTATGGTGGGTGAAGAGTGAGCGGGTCGCTGCTAGCGGTCGTCCGGAATGTCACAGACGACCTGCGTACACCTGTTCGCCCTAACCCGTGAGGGTTGTATGACACGGGGCTCACAACACGATGTACCTGTTGCACGGGGACGCACAGAGGTGCCTACGCACGTGTGTTCAGCGGGAGTCACCGGAGTATGGCACGAGGGTAGCACAGAGGTGCCCGCGCACGTGTGCTTCAGAGATCAGGTGAGTCCAACAGAGATTCAAGGAGCTCACCTGGGACAGGAACACAGCCTGTTAAACGTAGTACTGCCGGAGCAGCAAGGCAGGGGCGAGACCTGCACAAAACAATGACGTCTGTCCAGTGGCGTGGCAGCACGCTGCCAGACATCCAAACATAGAAGGACGGTCACACGCCGCCATGATGGCAGGAGGGGTTTTTAAGGAGGTATAGCTCCAGCCAAGGGCGGGCGCGAGACGGGTGTGACCCAATCACGATATGTGACGTCCTGGCCCGGCCAGTCAGGATTCAGCACATCACCAGCCTCGTTATCGGGCCGTGTGATACCAGTGAGCGAATCAGAAGACGTCACGTGGAGCACATGCTCAACTTCCTGCCTCTGAGTCATAAAGGCGGGATCTTCGGTTCCACAATGTGCAGAGATAAAGGAAGTCTTGCTGCTTCCCTGAGTATCTATTCTCTGCACACTGTGCAACCACTCCGACCCTCTGCGATGCTGAGCAGCAGGGTACGTGGCAGGGAAGGGATGGGAGACCACTCCATTCCCTACAAGGAGTAAACCACTAGGTGTCACCCTTCTGCTGCATCTATGAGGAGGAAACTCCTGCAGTCTCCCAGACCTTTGGCGTTGCTGAGCAGGAGGGCTCGCGGCAGGCAAGGAATGGGGGACCACCTCATTCCTTGCAAGAGGAGAGCCACGAGATGTAACACAACACCTCACAGAAACTGACCACGTACCAGAGACTACAGAGAGACTACAGACTGGCCCCATATCTGGAGAAACTCCCGGACCCCAGAGACCGCAGGACCCTGAGCCGATATAGACTCAGTGCCCACAGTCTAGCCATCGAATCCGGCTGACACAAGCAGAGCTACAAGCCCAGGGAGGACAGACTGTGCCAACACTGTGACCTGGAGGATGAAACCCACTTCCTGCTACACTGCACCAAGTACTCAGCAGTGAGGGACACTCACTTCAGGAGACTCTCCCATCTCTTCCCGGATTTCAGCTCCATGAAGGAGGAAGAGAAAATATATATCCTGCTGGGGGAAGAAGAGAGCGCAGTGGAGATAGCAGCGCGGTATGTGAGCGAATGTCATAGACTTCGAGAAAGAGAACTATAATAAGTCATGGACTTCCATAGCCCCCCATCCCAGATATGGCCCCCCAATCCCCACCCTGGATATGCCCCAACCACCGTTACTACAGTCCCCACCCTGGATATGCCCCATCATAAGCCATGGACTTCCATAGCCCCCATCCTAGAAGTGCCCCCACAGTCCCCACCTTGGATGTGCCCCATCCATCCTTCCTACAGTCCCCACCCACCATCCCCACAGCCCCAGTCCCTAATGTACACTTGCTTTGGCAAAACTAATTTGTATTTGGTCCTGCCAATAAAGCTTATTTGATTTGATTTGATTTGATAAAAGATGGATAGATAGATAGATAGATAGATAGATAGAAGGATAGATAGATAGAAGGATAGATAGATAGAAGGATAGATAGATTAAAGATAGATAGATAGATAGATAGATAGATAGATAGAAGGATTGATAGATAAAAGATAGATAGAAGGATAGATAGATAATAGATAGATAAAAGATAGATAGATAAAAGATAGATAGATAGATAAAAGATAGATAGATAGAAGGATAGATAGATAAAAGATGGATAGATGGATAGATAGATAGAAGGATAGATAGATAAAAGATAGAGCGATAGATAGAAGGATAGATAGATAAAAGATAGATAGAAGAATAGATAGATAAAAGATAGAGGGATAGATAGACGGATGGATTGATAGATAAAAGATAGATAGATAGAAGGATAGATAGATAAAAGATAGATGGATGGATAGATAGATAAAAGGATTGATAGATAAAAGATAGAGGGATAGATAGATAAAAGATAGATAGAGGGATAGATAGATAGATAGATAGATAGATAGAAGGATAGATAGATAGATAGAGGGATAGATAGAGGGATTGATAGATAAAAGATAGATAGATAGATGGATATATAGATAGAAGGATAGATAGATAAAAGATAGATAGATAGATAGATAGATAGGATGGATTGATAGATAAATAGAATACATGGATAGATAGGTAAATAGATTTATTTATTTCTGAGGTTTATGTGTCCCCCCCTCTCAGCAGTGGCCTTGCATGACCTGGGAAAGGAGGTCACACAGGGTCACTGCTAGCCATTGACAGCACGTTTTTGGTTTGCAGTTTGTGCTGCTTTCAAGTACACTGAATTTCTTGCGACCGTGGGAAATGACCTGGAATAACCCCTGCAGTATCGTTCATGTATAACGAGGCTGCAGAGGTTTCCACGTCTCACACAGCGCTGGATGTCGTGTGGATTACTTGGTGCAAGGATATTTTTGGACGTTATAATAAAGTGGTCACAGAGGGGTTTTTGGGGAGTTTTATTGCAAATAAATGATTTTCTCGTGTGTTTATTTACTTTCACTTTCAGATTAGTGATGGCGTGTCATGGACGCTGCCATTACTAATCTTGGAGTTAGTGGCAGCGAAGTGCTGCCAATAACTCCATAGATTACCCTTTTTGCCACTGCATCACGGCAAAAGGAAGGGCCAGTGACACGCCGGGACTGTCGCATCCAATGCATGCGACAATCTCGGAGCAGCAGCGGGCTGATATTCACGGCTGCGAGAGGGGGGGGGGGGCGTAACCATGGCCCTCGCCCTCTGCAGCATGAGAATACCGGCCCGCCGCTGTGTGTTCATCTCGGCCGGACGTTAAAATATGGCGGAGCACACGCTATTTTTTTTCTATATGTCCGTTGTGAAATGCATGTGTCTATATCAGTGTGATGTGTGATGTGTGTGTGTGTGTTCTGATGCACTGTACATACCAGTTCTATGAGTTGTTTGACATTAATCGCCATTCTTGTGTACCACGACATTGTACTGGATGTATACACTCAACACAAAATGGATGCACTTCCTCTTCCTCTTGCTGGGACATCACTTCCTTTGAAACCGCAGGTAACTAGGTCCCGAAACCGCGAAATACCGCAGGGAATAACACAGGGAAACGCAGTGAACCGCACAGAATTTGCTACCTGCGTTATTCCCTGCGGGATTTCACGATTACATTGAAGTCAATGGAGTGAAATCCCGCAGCTACCTGCGGAAAAGAAGTGACATGCAATTGTTTTTGCTGTGGGAATCCCACAGCAAAACATGCAGCTGTCAAATTCCGCCCAGTGCGCACAGGATTTTTTTTCCCATAGGATTTGCTGGTGATTCACTGCAGAGATGTTATGAACATTTTCTGCAGCGAAACATGCAGCAAAACCGCAAAAAATCCGCGGCAAAATCCGGTAAGTGCGCACATAGCCTTAAGTCACCGTCACACATCGAGTCCTCGCCACATCTTTGTATCGCAGCTTCTCAAACAGGATCAGCGCACACCGTGACATAAGGACACTATGACCTATTGCACTCCGGTGCAGAATCCTCCCACGCCTCATCAAAGTCTCTGTGTAGTCTGAAAGATCTGAGGACTTCAGCGTGAGCAGCGGTGATTTCAGAAAAATGGCCACCGTTTTGCTAAATCCATGTGGAAGTGAATTACAAAAACATCCGGATTTTGGGGAATGCAGATTTTTGTAAAAATATAGATTTAAATTCCTTCTAAATTTATAAGCTGTTTTTTTTTCACCAAAATATTATGCTACTCATCCTCCATCTGAATAAGATCACATAACATAAATGTGCGCACTGGGAATAAAGGGGTATTCCCATCTCCAAGATCCGCTCCCAATACGTAATAATATAGCAAATACCTCCAATTAGAAATATAGTATAGTTCTCCTGATTAGCCGTGTCTCTTACCTCATGTGCAGGACATTGCAGCTTAGGCATCCATGGTTACGACCACTCTTAGGGTGCGATCAGTGTTTGCAGCGTTTTGGACGCAGTATGCTTCAGCTGCGTCCAAAACACTGTGGTGTACAGCATAAGCATAGTGGGCAGCAAACACCGACCTGCGGAACATTTTTCCAGGCCGCAGCATGTTAATTGTTTGCTGCAGAATCGCATGCGTCCTCTGTAGGGAGAACACAAGCGAGAGACCGCAGCGCACTGAACCCTGATCGTGGGTACGAGCAGCTGCGTTCCCCTGCGGAGGAGACTTGCGGCCCTGCAGATCTGGACCCCGCTGCATCCAGGACCATAGATACCTAAGCTGCAATGCCCTGCACATGAGGTAAGAGATATATCTAATCAGAAGAACTATACTGGATATACTATTGGAGGTATTTGCTATATTATTACATATTGCGAGAGCATCTTGAAGATGGGAATACCCCTTTCAGTAGTGTCCATGTAAACTCCACATATAGAGTCCCCCATAACAATGCGGCAGACATATTTACCTTCATAAATTTGCAGGGGCAGCAGAGCACTTGCACCTCTCACATTTTTACCTGTGCAGATTACACATGAGCAATTCTGCGGCGAATTTTTTTTCTATTATGAAACTATATCCACAGAATATAGAAAAAAAAAGCGAAAATGCAGATCTAAACAAAAGACAAGGCAAAAAGGAAAATGGAGCTGTTGCCAGTGGCAACCAATCAGAATCCAGCTTACATATTACTAGAGTCAGTTATAAAATGAAAGAAGTGAGCTGATTGGTTACTACATGGAATAGCTTCACTTTTATTCAGCACCACGCCCTTTTTATGCTACTTCTGCTTACACGTACCACATCAATATAAAGAAAACTGACTGTAGATAAAGTTGGTACAGACTTATCGCACATCCATTGCCAGTAGTAAATATGGCGGCGTACGGCGTACCGGCTTGACCGAAAATAGTACAGAAAATGTACGCTTTTTATGTTACGCCCGCCCCACTCGTATCTTCGTTTATTCATTGGTGCACCCGGCTGTCAGTCTAATTGTGCAGACTCCCGATTGGCTGCACCCTTGTGCCCGCACACACTCAGTGCTACTGATTAGCTTCCTGCTGGCGCTGTGGCTCGAGGTGAGTGCGGGTCCGGTGTAACCGGCGGCGGCCCCGGGTGTGTCGTTGGTGCACAGCATGATGGGAGTTGTGGTCCACAGCCTCAGTGTAGTCGTTACCGCAGCGGGGACGGGAGCGCGGCTGTCTCTGGCCTCTTCTATGGCTGCGGCTCTGTTTGCAGGACTTTTATGTGTATCTGGGGCTGTAATAACTTTTTATCATGCGGTTTTTCCCCATTCACGGCCATTCCGGAATGCATTAACCCTTTCTCTCCGGAAATTTTGTTTTACTGCTTTTTAGTTGTTATTTTCCAAGAGCCAGAATCCCCCTCCCCCATTTCCCTTCCCCCTTCCTTATCTCTGCATTGGGGGCGCGTGTGGTTTTTTTGCAGGACAGGTTGTAGTTGATTGACGTCTTTCTTTTATTTCACCATCTAATTTGCTGTATAATTGTAAAAAAAATCCAAATAGGAGGAAATTACAAAAAAATAAAATTAAAAAATCCTTTTGTTTTTCAGTGTTCAGTAAGGCTAGTTTCACACTTGCGTTGGACGTGATCCGTTGCATTGTGTTGTGTGACGGATGCAACGGATCGTACAAAACAACGGAATCCGTTTTTTTTTTTTGTTTTTTCTTTATAGTTTTACCGGCGGCAGACTATTGTGAACGATCAGCTGATGGCTCACAGTAGCCGGCCGCCGGGTGATCAGCTGATGGCTCACAGTAGCCGGCCGCCGGGTGATCAGCTGATCGCTCACAGTAGCCGGGTGATCAGCTGATCGCTCACAGTAGCCGGGTGATCAGCTGATCGCTCACAGTAGCCGGGTGATCAGCTGATCGCTCACAGTAGCCGGGTGATCAGCTGATCGCTCACAGTAGCCGGGTGATCAGCTGATCGCTCACAGTAGCCGTCCGCCGGGTGATCAGCTGACGGCTCACAGTAGCCGGCCGCCGGGTGATCAGCTGATGGCTCACAGTAGCCGGCCGCCGGGTGATCAGCTGATGGCTCACAGTAGCCGGCCGCCGGGTGATCAGCTGATGGCTCACAGTAGCCGGCCGCCGGGTGATCAGCTGATCGCTCACAGTAGTCGGCCGCCGGGTGATTAGCTGATCGCTCACAGTAGCCTGGTGATCAGCTGATCGCTCACAGTAGCCGGCCGCCTGCTGATCAGCTGATCGTTCGGCCGCCGAGAATGTGTGCGGGGCGGGTGGAGCCGAGCGGGGCCATGGCGCTGGGGACGTCGGTGCCGGTGTCTGCATCGCTGGGGACATGTGTGTGTGTGTGTTTATGTGTGTGTGTGTACATGCGGAGTGCGGGAGGGGGCAGAGCCGAGCGGGGAAGTCTGGCTCCCTGCACACGTAGCCAGGGTAAATATCGAGTAACTAAAAGCAAAGCACTTTGCCTGTTTACCCGATATTTATCTTGGTTATCAACGTACACCACTTAGCGCTGGCTCCTTGCACACGTAACCAGGGTAAATATCGGGTAACCAAGCAAACCGCTTTGCTTATTTACTCGATGTGTACTCTGGCTACGTGTGCAGGGATCCGGCACTGACAGCGAGAGAGCGGCGGACGCTAGTAACCAAGGTAAATATCGGGTAACCAAGCAAAGTCCTTCGCTTGGTTACCCAATATTTACCTTGGTAACAGCTTACCGCAGGCTGCCAGACGCCGGCTCCCTGCACATTCGGATCGTTGCTCTCTCGCTGTCAAACACAGGGATGTGTGCTTCACAGCAGGAGAGCAACGTCCAAAAAATGAACCAGCACTGTGTGTAACGAGCAGTGATCTCATTCACAGCAGGGGCCAGATCGCTGCTTAGGGGTGCTTCACACACAGCGAGCTCGCTGCCGAGATCGCTGCTGAGTCACGCTTTTTGTGACGCAGCAGTGACCTCATTAGCGATCTCGCTGTGTGTGACACTGAGCAGCGATCTGGCCCCTGCTGCGAGATCGCTGCTCATTACACACAGCCCTGGTTCGTTTTCTTCAAAGGCGCTCTCCCACTGTGACACACAGATCGCTGTGTGTGACAGCGAGAGAGCGACAAATGAAGGGAGCAGGAGCCGGCGTCTGACAGCTGAGGTAAGCTTGTAACCAAGATAAACATCGGGTAACCAAGGTGGTTACCCGATATTTACCTTAGTTACCAGCCTCCGCAGCTCTCACGCTGCCTGTGCTGCCGGCTCCGGCTCTCTGCACATGTAGCTGCTGTACACATCGGGTTAATTAACCCGATGTGTACTGTAGCTAGGAGAGCAAGGAGCCAGCGCTAAGCAGTGTGCGCGGCTCCCTGCTCTCTGCACATGTAGCTGCATTACACATCGGGTTAATTAACCCGATGTGTACTGTAGCTAGGAGAGCAAGGAGCCAGCGCTCAGTGTGCGCGGCTCCCTGCTCCCTGCACACACAGCTAAGCGGTGTGCGCTGGTAACTAATGTAAACATCGGGTAACCATACCCGATGTTTACCTTAGTTACCAGTCTCCGCAGCTTCCAGACGGCGGCTCCGTGCAAGCGCAGCGTCGCTTGCACGTCGCTGCTGGCTGGGGGCTGTTCACTGGTCGCTGGTGAGATCTGCCTGTTTGACAGCTCACCAGCGACCATGTAGCGATGCAGCAGCGATCCTGACCAGGTCAGATCGCTGGTCGGATCGCTGCTGCATCGCTAAGTGTGAAGGTACCCTTAGTGTCACACAGCGAGATCGCTAATGAGGTCACCGGTGCGTCACAAAAACCATGACTCAGCAGCGATCTCGCTATGTGAGAAGTACCCCTAACTTGGTTTAAGAGCACACTCCCGAAACCAATTAAGCTCGTAATCCAAGATTCCACTGTATTATGAATTGTTTAATAAATGTGAACTTTTTACAACATCTACTACATTATCTGTACTTGGAGTGGTATCACTGTGTTATCTGTGGTGTCACATTTTTGTTTGGGTGGGAGGATCATTGGCAAAACGTATGTGTTGGAGCTTTGGCCCTTTAATCTTTTGTATTCTTACCAACGCCCCTCACAGCCCCTATGGTAAATGTAAGTGTTATATACGGTACGGGATCTCGGCTCTGTTATCTCTTATTGGTCTGTGAACATTTAATATGTCATGTGTGCATCATGTTCAATTTACACAATAAAAAAACTGGACGGGAGTCATGGGAAGTGTCATCGCATTGTAATATGCTTTACTATATAGGATTGCGGTGTCCACCGTTGTTTTTCTCAATGTGTCTGGGAATTAGATTTCCTTACACATCACAATCCAGAGGTGCAGGGAGAACATCAACAGAAAAGCGAAAGCTTGCTATTATTACCATCTTTTCAGTCAGCCATTAAAAGGTATCAACCGCAGAGGACTGTCTGTTCTTTTAAAGGGAACCTGTCACCAGATTTGGGGCCTATAAGCTGCGGCCACCACCAGTGGGCTCTTATATACAGTGTTCTAACATACGGTATATAAGAGCCCAGGCCGCGGTGTAGAATGTAAAAATCACTTTATAATACTCACCTAAACGGTCGGTACGGTGCAGACTGGTCGGATGGGTGTCTCCGTTCTCCAGTACTGGCGCCGCCTCTTTCGGCCATCTTTGCCTCCTTCTTCTGAAGCCGGGCTGGATGACGCGTCCTACATCATCGACACTAGCCGGCATTTAGGTCCTGCACAGGCGCAGTACAATACTTTGATCTGCCTTGCTCATGGCAAATCAAAGTGCAACTGCGTAGGACCTCAATGCCGGCCTGTGTGCATGACATAGGACACGTCATGCACCCAGGCTTCAGAAGAAGGAGGACAAAGATGGCCAAAAGAGGAGGCGCCGCACCCAGGGAACAGAGCCACCCAATCGACAAGTCTGCACCCCACCGCCCATTTAGGTGAGTATTATAAAGTGGTTTTTATGTTCTACACAGCGGCCTGGGCTCTTATATACAGTATGTTAGAATGCTGTATATTAGAGCCCACTGGTGGTGGCTGCAGCTTATAGTCACCAAATCTGTTGACAAGTTCCCTTTAAATATTTTTTTTCAGAAAAAGCATAAAATGCAGTTATCCTGATCCCTCCCCTGGAGGCGACATTACAGGATGGGGGATGAGCAACAAATGACCAGGTCTTAAAGGGAACCAAACATCAGGATTTTCGTGTATAAGCTGCAGCCAGTGCAGTACTGGCACTATCAGGCACAGGCTGTACATACCATTAGTGGGCAGCTCGGGTGTTTAGGCTGTGAAATTCAACTTTACAAAGTTTGAAAATTCATGCACTTTTTGATTGACGTGCGCACCTCTGCTGCTAATGTCTGGGCGGGTTATGCACATGATTTCCCCCCCCCCCTGCCGCCTGTTCCTCCCTCTCACTGGCCGTATGTAAATTTGTAATCTTCAGTTACACGGCGTCGGAGTTAGCGCCTGCGCATAGTGCTCATCTCCAGCGCCATGTTTCTGAAGCCCACAGTATTATGGTGCATGAGAGGGCCGTGCATGAGAGGACGGCGCATGCGCTCTCGCTTCTTCAGATCTGTTGTGACCGCGGGAGCGCGCACAGTCACAACAGGACTGGAGAACAGCTGATCTTACCATTTAGGTGCAGCAGACGATATCGTAGGAGACGTCTGCTGCAGCTAATCAGGGTAAGATCAGCTGTTCTCCAGTCCTGTTGTGACTGCGCGCGCTCTCGCGGTCACAACAGATCTGAAGAAGTGAGCGCGCATGCGCCGTCCTCTCATGCACCATAATACTGTGGGCTTCAGAAACACGGCAACAGAGATAAGCGCTATACGCAGGCGCTAACTCCGACGCCGTGTAACTGAAGATTAGAAATTTACATACGGCCAGTGAGAAGGAGGAACAGGCGGCGGGGGGGAATCATGTGCATTACCCGCCCGGACATTAGGAGAGAGGTGCACATGTCAATCAAAAAGTGCATGAATTTTCAAACTTTGTAAAGTTGAATTTCACTGCCTAACACCCGAGCTGCCCACTAATGGTATGTACACACTGTGCATGATAGTGCCAGTACTGCACTGGCTGCACCTTATATACGAAAATGCTGATGTTTGGTTCCCTTTAAGAATGAGTGTAATGCCTGTTTTACACTAGACGACCGATCGTGCGATTTCACGATCGATCGTACCCGCCCCCGTCGTTTGTGCGTCACAGGCAAATCGCTGCCCGTGTCACACAAAGTCGGGAAACCCCCGTCACACGCACTTACCTGCCGGGCGACGACGCTGTGGGCGGCGAACATCCACTTCCTGAAGTGGGAGGGACGTTCGGCGTCACAGCGACGTCACACAGCAGTCGGCCAATAGAAGCGAAGGGGCGGAGATGAGCGGGACCTAAACATCCCGCCCACCTCCTTCCTTACACATAGCTTGCGGAAGCCGCGTGACGCAGGTAAGCTGTGTTCATCGTTCCCGGGGTGTCACACGGAGCGATGTGTGCTGCCCCAGGTACGATGAACAACCGTCGCCATTTTAATTAAACAATTTTTTAAAACTGAGCAACGAGTACACGACTAACGATTTGTGAGCGATACTGCGTCGCTCAGAGGTGTTGCACGAGACGACGTCGTGAACGATGCCGGATGTGCGTCACGAAAACCGTGACCCCGATGATTCATCGCACGATCCGTCATCTCGTGTAAATCAGGCATAAGACTGGTAATTTCTTGGACTCAGCGTATTGAAGACTTGTCCTGGTTTCTCCCTCACCCGGGCGCTGGATACTATACACAAAAGTAAGTATTAGGTTCCTGGTTTGTTTCCTTTTATTTTATGAAACTTATTTGCAATGTTTTACTGACTGACATTTGTCATCTACTTTTTGAATTCATTCAGCATTGTGGCTGTTTCATTATATTAGACTCCATGTAATAAGTTCTGTCTTCTGTTCTTAAAGAGAACCTGTCAGGTCCAATATGCACCCAAAACCACGAGCAGTTCTGGGTGCATACTGCTAATCTGTGCCGCACCAGCAGCAGTCGGACTGCTCAGATCCGGGGGTTGGTGCTGCGTGGCTCGAGGGTCTCTGGACCCGGGAGCTCGGGGCCACTTCAAATTTAAAAAGAGGGTGTATTTACAGGGGGTAAGAGTTTGTGAAGCTACCCGTGGTGTGCGGTAAGGGAGTACCGCCGCTGCCGATGGGGGTACCCAGGGCGGATGGAGCTGGGCAGCCGGATAGTGTTTCCCTCCACAGGTAGGGAAGGCCCCGGGGCTCAGGAGGCACGGGCCAGTGCAGGGACGTGGGCAGGCCAGGACGCAGGGGTTTGCAGTGTACTCACTCCGATTGTGCAGGGGTTACCGCGGCCGATGAACACTTGCTGACACCAGGGTAAACCAAGTCTGTGGGTGCCGCTGCCCTCTGGGGAGAGCTCGTCCGGTTATCCATCCCCTCTGGTACTACTGAATGGTCAGGGGCCTCTGCTTCCATGCACAAGTGTTGTTGGTGTCTTTTGGGTGACCCGTCGGCCTGAAGCTGTCAGGGTCCCACTCCCTTTAATTATATAGTGGAGCTGTGCTCTCGATGGCTGACACTTGGGATTTCAGTGGGCTGCATGGGGTAGAAAGCCCTATCCCCCTCGTTGTGTTGATGCCTTCAGTCTCTGAGCTCTTGGGAAAAATACATAAAGAGACTGTTCTCCACAGGTTAATTATCAGGTTGCTTGAAGCTACTCCCTGATCTAGGGTCCTGTACCCCACCGTGCTCGGTCCTGGACCGGTTACTGGACTTTCTGGTGCCGACCATCCTCCAAGACTAAGGCACCCTGTCTCAATACCCTGCGACTGGGTCTTCGACTCCTGTGGCCCCCAGATCACCATCTGTGACCCAACCAAGATCACTCAGGGAGCTCCAACTCCCTCCCTAAGGCTATGTGCGCACTGGGAAATGAAATTTCCTTGCGTAAATTCCGCATGCTCTCAAAGATTACCGCACCCGCGGTAAAAAAACGCGGGAAACCGCACCCGAAAACCGCATGCGGTTTGCCACGGTTTGCTGCGGTTTTACCGCGGTATTATTCGCGGTATTGCCGCGGTTTTGCCGCGTGCGGGTTGGGATGTGCTTTATTGCATTCAATGCAATAAAGCACATTGAAGAAAAAAAAAATACATTTAATTCTGATAGTAGATAGACAGAAGAATAGATAGAGGACAGATCGCTGCATTTCCCACGGTCGGCAGTGAGTTCACATTACCGGCCGTGGGAAATGACCGGTAATTACCTCTGCTGTCTGCTGCTTTCATTCAGCGCTGTGTCTGTGACAGTCGCGGCTGGATGGAAGCAGCGCAGGACGTCGGACCTGTGGATTACGCCGGAGCTTTGGTGCGGGAGGGGTTAATAAAATGGTGAACGAGGCTTGGTTGTTTTATTTAAAATAAAGGATTTTTCTGTGTGTGTGTTTTATTCACTTTACTTACGGGTTGATCATGTCAGCTGTCACATAGACGCTGCCATGATCAAGCCTGGGGTTAATGGCGGTGGTCCCCCACCACCATTAACCCCTTGTATTACCTTGCCACCACTGCTACACGGTGGCAAGAAGAGCCGAGGACACGCCGGTTCTGCCGCATAATGCATGCGACAGTGCCGGGGCAGCTGCGGCTGATATTCTCGGCTGCGGGAGGGGGAGTGAGGCGGGGGACATTATCTCTGCCCCTCTCCCTCCCCAGCCTGAGAATACCGGGCCGCCGCTGTGTGCTTACCTCGGCTGGAAGGTAAATATGCAGCGGAGCACACGTTCTTTGTTTTCTATATTTCCGTTTTCTTTCTATGTGTCTGTGTCTATGTGTGTTCTATGTCTGTGTGTGTGTGATGTGTTTGTGTTTACTCTCTGCACGGCTTCCTCTTCCTGTAATGACATCACTTCCCTGCAAAACCGCAGACAAGCGATGTACATTACCGGAGGTAAACCGCGAAATACCGCAGGGAATAACGCAGGAAAACGCAGTGAACCGCACAGAATTTGCTGCCTGCGTTATTCCCTGCAGGATTTCATGATTAACATTGGAGTCAATGGAGTGAAATCCCGCAGCGATGTGCGGAAAAGAAGTGACATGCACTTGTTTTTGCTGCGGGATTCCCGCAGCAAAACATGCAGCTGTCAAATTCCGCCTAGTGCGCACAGGATTTTTTTTCTCCATAGGATTTGCTGGTGATTCACTGCAGAGATGTTATGAACATTTTCTGCAGCGAAACATGCAGCAAATCCGCGGAAAATCCGCGGCAAAATCCGGTAAGTGCGCACATAGCCTAACACTTCTCTGACTTTGTCCCTCCCACCAGTCTGCCTGACTCCTAGGTGGGCGGCCCTATTTCAGCTAGACAGCCCACTGGTGTGTCTGACATGGTGTGGTGTGAGGTGTAGTTAGGATTTTGAATGCTGGTGGAGGCAGTACCATAGGTTGGGAACCCAGAACCATGGAGGGTGGGTTCTGCACCAGAAAGAGAGGGTGCAGTTCCACTCTGATAGTCAGGGGCGTCACAAATCCCTGCCTAACTGTCCCTGTATACAGTAGCATAGATAAAGAGATCTTTAGAAAAAGTATTTCTAAAGTTCTTTTATAATATGCTAATGAGGCTAACGACTAGTCCCCTGGGCGTTAGTTGCCTTGCTAGTTGGCACCCTTAGTATTTTAGCACGCCACTGTGGTCACGTTCACCTCTCTGCTGCCGTCGCCTCCGATACTGGATTTCAGCCCAGTACGCATGATCCCGAACGTTCAGTCATGTCCACTACACCAGTTTGAAGCTGGGACGCGTACATCCGGCTTCATAGTGCGCATGAGCGGAAGTCCAGGATCATGCGCACTGAGCAGAAATCCAGTGCCGGAGGTGATGGCAGCGGAAAGGTGAATGCGACCATCCTCTGATGCTGCGCACTCATTAGCATGCAGACAGGGCGTCCATCTAGAACTTTCCATGTGAGTTTTCCTTCTGTCTGACTTATACATTATTATTTTAACAGTTTTGAAATCCATGAAAAATTTGAAGATTCATCCTGAAGCCATAATGGAGAAAGGAGAAAGCGATGTGTGGGGAGATGAGCGGTGCAAAGGGGAGGATCCTACAGGTAATCGCCCCACAATATAAATAAGAGCAGAGTCACATTCTCCTCATTCTCCGGAGCAGATGTAGCGCTGCAGAGATGGGGATTACTACAGGGTTTTATAATATTAAAGGGTACTTTACACGCTGCGATCTCGCTAGTGAGCGTACTCGCCCCCGTCTGTTGTGCGACACGGGACAATCACTGCCCGTGGCGCACAACCTCATTAGTCCCCTTGACACGGACTTACCTGCCCTGCGACGTCGCTCTGGCCGGTGATCCGCCTCCTTTCTAAGGGGGCTGTTCGTGCGGCGTCACAGCGACATCACACGGCAGGCGTCCAATAGAAGCGGAGGCGCGGAGATGAGCGGGACGTAACATCCCACCCACCTCCTTCCTTCCCCATAGCCGGTGGAGGCAGGTAAGGAGATGCTACACACACCACATAAACCCCCACCTCAGTAAGGTACCACCAGTCAACCAAAAGACCTGATTGCCTCCCTCAGAGTCAGACAGGCACACCAGGTGGGCAGAGTCAGGCAGAAAGACACGCCCCCTGAGTTGTCTGCTGGCCTGAGGCAGGAAAACACAAGGAGATTGAGTTTAGAGTTTGGAGAGTGAGGAGCTCAGTTCTGCTTGGGGCCTGGGTTGGAGCCTAGGACCCCAGATCAGTCAGGCAGGCAGACGGTAGTGGCCGCCTGCAGGAGACCGGGAATACGACCAGCGGAACCGTAAGGGACCGGGGCAGGGTAGTGGCCCGCCGGAACCGAACCGGGGAGCTAACTGGATACCAGAGCACCAGGCAGGGTTCTCAGACCCCGAACTAGGCTATAAGCCACCACCATAGTCAAATTAACTGATTGCGGTCTGGACCTCAGGGGTTCATTCCCACCTAAGTCCCGATTGAAGGCAACAGCCCAACCCGTCCGGATAGAAGCCACCGCCAGAGCCAGAAATCCAAGGGCCAGCGTCTGCGGGCAAACGGGCTCCTACGACACATACATGCCGGGGAGCGGGCTACCAGTGCCCAGGCACAGTAGCCAAAATCACACACAGGTGCAGGAGAAAGGCGGACATTACCAACCTATCTGGAGGAACTGCAGCCGGCTGCGGGCCCCGTTCGTCACCCCTCAGGCACTGCGCCGCCACACTGCGCCCTGCACCCCCGGCCCCTCGCTAATTGGGCCCCGGGACCAACATCCCCTACCCACGGAGGGGTCAACACCTAGCTGCGCCCCTACACCGCTCCCGGGAGTACCCGTATCTTCACCGCAGCGGTGGTGTCCACCATCACCACAACCCGTGGGTAGCGTAACGAACTTTCCAAAACAACCACCCTACCACCCCTGCGTGCACCGCCAATACACCCTTCCAGAGCGACGTGATCCCCGGGTCCGGAGGCGCTCGATCCACCGACACGCGAGCCCGGACCTGAACGGCTCGGCGGTCGCAACTGAGGCCGCGGGGCGGTACACTCGTCGCTCCTGCGGTGTCACACACAGCGATGTGTGGTGCCGCAGCAGCGACGAACAACATCGTACCTGTGGCAGCAGCGATATTTAGGAAATGAGCGACGTGTCAATGAGCAACGATTTTTCACGTTTTTGTGCTCGTTGATCGTCGCTCATTGGTGCCACACGCTGCGATGTCGGTAACGGCGATGGATGTGCGTCACTAACACGTGATCCTGACGATATATCGTTACCGATATTGCAGCGTGTAAAGTACCCTTAACAGTAGTTTACATTGTTTACATGAGGTATGCGGTGTACTCTAGTGCATCAAGGGTTAAACTCCCCACAGGGCTTGTTACTGGGCAGAATAGCTGGTGGGCGGAGTCTTACTACATAACTGCCGTTACCTCAGGTGTTAGTCAGAGTACAGTTGGAGCTCAGCCAGTGCACAGGCCAGACACATGAGGGGACTTTACTCCCCGCTCCAGAGGGCTGTAAGGGAACGGACTGACCCGAAACTACGAGTAGGATCTCTTAGGACTTTTACATCTTTAGGTAGATGGAATTCCCTGGTCTGCACAGCGCCCTAATCTACCTAAAACTCAACCCCTTCACTCCCGAGCCAATTTTCACCTCCATGACCCGGGCAATTTTTTTCAATTCTGACCAGTGTCAGTTTAAAAAGTTACAACTAGTGATTGGCAGGCTCGCAGATAACCGGGACTGACGGGTTAGTTTTATCTGGTTTTTAAAATCCGGTTCCAGTCCCCATATAGGTCAATAGGGACCAGAATCCAGTGATTTAAAATGTTGATACAAGGGATAGCTTATAGGAGCAGGCGTGCTGTGCTTGGTGATGCTCTGTCATGGCTATCCACTGCTTCCAGGCCACGCATTCACTTCTGGAGCCGATAATTTACCTTCATTGAATATGCACTGCTTTCCCAGCCCACCAGCACCTGTGATTGGTTGCAGTCAGACACACTCCCATTCTGAGTGTCAGCTGAGTGCTTCTAATCACAGATGCTATGTGGGTCTATAGCGTACAGTAAAAATTATGATACCCAGCACAGATAAAGCATACGGCTACAGGCTGCAGTCCCTAGCCGTGCGCTCATCTTCACTGTGTATCAAAATAAGAGGAACCGCATGCACTTTTTTTTAATTATTAAATAATTAAAATAAAATGATGTGTGGTTCCCCCAAAGTTTAATACCCAGCCAAGATAAAGCCTGACAGCTGGGGGCTGGTAATCTCAGGCTGGGGAGACCCATGGTTAGTAGAATGCCCCCCAACCTAACAATAGGAGACTGCAGCTGCCCAGGATTGTTGCATCTATTAGACACGACAAGCCCAGCGCTTTACTTAGCTCTTCCCAATTGCCCTGGTTCAGTGGCAACCGGGGTAATATCGGTTAATAACAGCCCACAGCTACCACTAAGCCCTAGATTAGTAGTGGAATGCGTCTATGAGACCCCCCCCAATTACTGATATGTAAGTGAAAGTAAATAAACACAAACCGAAAAAATCCTTTATTTGAAATCAAATACAAGAAAAACACCCCCTTTCACCACTTTATTAACCCCCCAAAACACCCCTGCAGGTCCAACATAATCCATACGAGGTCCAATGATGATTCAGCTCTGTTACATCTGAGTCACAGCGAGCGGCCATAGGGCATGACTGTCCACTGTGAGCTTCCGGAAGAGAAAGAATGAGCCGCAGCAATCAGCGATGATGTCAATCAGGTTACTTGCGGTCACAGCTGAACATTCCCACAGGTAACCTGACCTCAGAGGACCTTAGGTGACATAATCAAACTCGGTGAATTCACCGCATTTTTTTGCCAAGTGATGCAGATTGGGTGCTGAAATTTTGACCCCATATTCATGCACCTATTCTACACCTCCTGGCAAAAAAAATCGCATTACTACCGCATCAGACCGCATGCGGTGTTGATGCGGTTTTTTTTTTTGTTTTTCTTTGCCAGGAGGCATAGATTGGATGCATGAATATGGTGTGAAAATTTCATCACCAAATTTGCCTCTTTTGGCCCTAAAATACAAAAAAAGGGTTTTCTGTCAGGAGGTGCAAATTTGGTGCTGAAATCAGGTGTAGACATTTTAGCCCCAAATTTGTACCTCCTGGCAGAAAACTGCACCAAAAATGTAAATTTGGTGATGAAATTTTCACACCATATTCAAGTACTTAATCTACAGCTCCTGGCAAAAAATGCATCAAAATCGCATGCGGTATGATACGGTAGTGATGCGGTTTTTTTTTTTGTCAGGAGGTATAGATTGGGTGCATGAATATGGTGTGAACATTTCATCACCAAATCTACATCTTTTGGCAAAAAAACTCGCCATTTTCTGCCAAGAGATGCTGTTCTCACCTGAGGTGAGGTCACTGACTTTACTGAGGTCACCTGAGTTCAGGTTACCTGTGGTTACAGGTGGAGGACCTTACAGGTGGAGGACCGTGGGAACCTCCAGCTGTGACTGAAAATAACCTGAGTGATGTCACTGCTGATCGAGTGGCTCATTCCGTCTCTGCCGGGAGCTCACAGTGGACAGTCATGCTCTATGGCCGCTCGCTGTGACTCAGATGTAGGTGTTTGTATTTTATTCCAAATAAATTATTTTTTCATTGTGTTTATTTACTTTCACTTACAGATTAGTGATGGGGGGTCTCATAGACACTCCCCATCACTAATCTAGGGCTTAGTGAAGAGTCAGGTAAAGCTCTGGGCTTATCGCATCTAATGGATGAGACAATCCCGGGCGGTTGCAGGCTGCTATTTTTAGGCTGTGGGCGGCCTAATACCCATAAAAAAACAAAAAATAACTCCGGCACACTGTATATTTCTTTTAATGTATAAATGGACACCAGATAGTCAATTCTTGATTCTTTTCTTTTATTGAAGTGAAAAAAGTGCTGTACAAGACAGAAAGTCTGCCGGGTGATAACGTTTCGGCCTTGAGGCCTTCCTCTGGTCAGACAGACTGGATGGTGTGTTATATATATATACAACAAAACAAAAGCACATCAATCAATATGAGAATACATACAATTATGACATATCAGAGTAGTACAGTACTACTATTATCAACAAATAATGAGGAGGATACAGCAGAGAATCGTCAAATCACAACATCAAGAGTATATAAGATGTACTCAATTGAAGAGGGAGAAAGTCCCGTGCATTCCAGACATACATGAGACATATAGTGGCACGTGGGTATCAGGCTATAATATGTGCTAGTGAAATGCAGGAAATAAGGAGGCTCACCTACCATGAAGCAATATGAAGCAATAGGAAATGAGAAATATATATATATATATATATATATATATATATATATATATATATAATGTATATATATACAGTACAGACCAAAGGTTTGGACACACCTTCTCATTCAAAGAGTTTTCTTTATTTTCATGACTCTAAAAATTGTAGATTCACATTGAAGGCATCAAAACCATGAATTAAAACATGTGGAATGAAATACTTAACAAGAAAGTGTGGAACAACTGAAAATATGTCTTATATTGTAGGTTCTTCACAGTAGCCACCTTTTGCTTTGATTACTACTTTGCACACTCTTGGCATTCTCTTGATGAGCTTCAAGAGGTAGTCACCGGAAATGGTTTTCCAACAGTCTTAAAGGAGTTCCCAGAGATGCTTAGCACTTATTGGCCCTTTTGCCTTCACTCTGCGGTCCAGCTCACCCCAAACCATCTCAATTGGGTTTAGGTCTGGTGACTGTGGAGACCAGGTCATCTGGCGTAGCACCCCATCACTCTCCTTCTTAGTCAAATAGCCCTTACACAGCCTGGAGGTGTGTTTGGTGTCATTGTCCTGTTGAAAAATAAATGACGGTCCAACTAAACGCAAACCGGATGGAGTAGCACACCGCTGCAAGATGCTGTGGTAGCCATGCTGGTTCTGTATGCCTTCAATTTTGAATAAATCGCCAACAGTGTCATCAGCAAAGCACCCCCACACCATCACACCTCCTCCTCCATGCTTCACGGTGGGAACCTGGCATGTAGAGTCCATCCGTTCACCTTTTCTACAAAGACATGGTGGTTGGATCCAAAGATCTCAAATTTGGACTCATCAGACCAAAGCACAGATTTCCACTGGTCTAATGTCCATTCCTTGTGTTCTTTAGCCCAAACAAGTCTCTTCTGCTTGTTGCCTGTCCTTAGCAGTGGTTTCCTAACAGCTATTTTACCATGAAGGCCGGCTGCACAAAGTCTCCTCTTAATAGTTGTTCTAGAGATGAGGTGTGTCCAAACTTTTGGTCTATACTGTGTGTGTGTATATATATATATATATATATATATTCTACCTAATGTAAGAAAGAAGGTAATTAGGTTATGGTAGCTCATATTGAGTATAAGATAGAAAGAGGTAGTGTCACAAAAACGTACAGAAGGAGTAGGAGTAGTCATGGAATCGAAATATGTTCTAAATGTGGGGTACAGCTCCTGTTCATATGTGGTAGAAACGTCATATGATTCTCTATGGCTTGTAATTAGAGGATAATATAGGAAGGAATGTCCTACAAATGAGGGAAACAGTGATATGCTACATAATGATATATAGTAAATACCTACTAGTAAGGGAAAATTGAAATGATATCCACCCTCTGAGCGAGTTGCTGGTCTCCGTATGGTGTTTAGGAGAACAGCTCTCAAAAAAGCCAATAGTCTTCCATGTACAGAAAAAGACATACGTGATGTTATCAAATGGTTCGGATTTATGGGACATAAAATGTGAGCTGTTTTTCAAATATCACATAAGATCATCATCGCGCTAGGATTGTATATGTGATATTTGAATAACAGCTCACATTCTATGTCCCATAAATCCGAACCATTTGATAACATCACGTATGTCTTTTTCTGTATATGGAAAACCTAATTCTCAACAGAAAATTAACTGTAATGAGGCAGAGAAAGTCACTTTGACCTCCCGTCTGGCCTGTGATATGGCGGTGTCCATCTTTTTACGCCTCTTAAGACGTGTACAAAAGTCTGGTAATTAACACTTTGTTAACCACTTAAAAGATGGACACCGCTTAACAAAACGTTCTGTACCCCAAATTGCCACCAAATAGCATTCAAGTCAGCATCTGTTAACGTAAATGAAAGGGGCTTCTACATTACTGGTAGCACAAAGGCTCTGGAAAAATATTATGGATCCCCCCCCTCATAAAAGAAATCCAACAAAATCTGCTCTTCCAAATCCAAATGCTCCCTCTCCCTTCTGAGCTCCACTATGTGCCTAAACCACAGTGACCGTCCACATGTTTGGCATTGTTGTAGTGAGGAGTGCCCGCTTAATTTACAGGGTGCGCGCCTCCAGAAGAACAAGCTGGGTACAATGTACGGGCACTACAATGTACTGGGCACTACAAGGACTTATTTGAAATTTTTAATTCTGCAACATTCACTGTGTTTGACAAACATGGTTGTTTTTTTAAGAGACTAAATCGTCCCAGAGAGGTGTCATATCCAAAAACTATTCACTTGAGGGGATTTCTTATGTTCTGACACTTAGGGGCTCTGCAAATGAAGTCCGCAAACTATTCTAGGAAAATCTGTGCTTCAAAAATCCAATGGTTCTCCTTCCCTCATAAACCCTATGGTGCAGCCAAAAAGTACTGTACAGTCACATGTGGGGTATTGCCACATTCAGGAGAAATTGTGTAACACATAACGGGGCCTTTTTATTTATTCCTCTCGTGAAAATTGGAAATCTGGAGTTAAAACAATATTTTAGTGGTAAAAATGTAATCATTATGTTCTTCACAGCCCAATAGTATACAATTTTGTGACACACCTGTAGGGTCAATATGCTCACTGCAATCCCTGGATGAATTAATTGAGGGGTGCAGTTTATAAAATAGGGTCCCCCTAGTGAGCCCAAAGGAAAAAACACATTTAATTTGCATGGTCCCAGATAGTAAAATTAAGCTAGCCCTGAGCATGTACCTAGTCACAAGATAAGCAGTGACAATTGTGACACATATGTGGCTTCAAAGGTGCCCAAGTGCCGGGCCCGGGATTCCGGGTGTTGATCCAGATCTGGCACTTGAGAAATTTAACAAAAAAAAATAAACGACAAATAAAGAAAATAAAAATGAAGCGAGGGCTTCATACTTACCGAGGCTTTGTTGCGGCTGTTCACTGCTCCCGCGGCCTCTCGTTCACTTACTGGGCCGCTCATTATTGCTCATCCATATGCACGGCTTTCCCCACCCACCGACCGGCCTGGCGTCTGTGATTAGTTGCAATCAGAAGCGGCCCCAGCCTGTGTGACATCGTCTGACTGCAACCAATCCCAAGCGCTGTCTGTGGGTCTACCATGATATACATAAATAAAACAATTGGCGTAGGGTCCCCCCATATTATGATACCCAGCACAGATAACGTCCATGGCAACAGGCTGCAGCCCCCAGCCGTATGCTTTTCTTGGCTGTATATCAAAATAAGAGGAACCGCAAGCGCCTTCTTTTTAATTATTTAACTAAATAATTTAAAAAACGACGTACGGTCCCCCCTCAATTTTGATATCCAGCCATGATAAAGCCTGACAGTTGGGGGCTGGTATTCTTTGATTGAGGAGGCCTATGGTTATTAGGCCACAAAAGAATAGAAGACCCAGCATCACCTAGCACAGGTGCTCAGGAGAAAATGGGAGTACAAAACAAAAAATAAATCCGGCACACTGTATATTTTCCTTAATGTACACGTAATACTTGATGTAAGCACTCAGTGTTGAGCACAGGATAAATGTGAACCGTGCGCAGTACTGCGATCTTTGGGAGGCAGAGTGAACAAATCAACAGCAGTTGAAGAATGGCTTTATTTTTTTACGCCGTTAACCCTGCGGTATAAGTGATTAGGCGGCTTTATTCCTCCAGTCAGCACAATTACAGTGATATCAGGTTTATATTTTTTTTTTTCAGGTTTGGCTACTATCACGAAAAAATGTTGTTTTTTTACAAAATTTTGAAGGCTGTAAATTTTTAAATTTTTTTGCAGAGTTATGTGAGGGCTTGTTTTTGCAGGATGAGTTGGAGTTTCCTTTCTCGCCTTTTCATTGGGGGACACAGACAGTGGGTATTAGGGTATTATGATGTCTCCAGGGAGGCGTGACACTAGATTTGAAAAAGTGTTAGCTCCTCCCCCCACAGCATATACCCTAGCTAGGCAGGAAACTAGCTCAGTTTTTTTCCTAGTGTCAGCAGGGAGGCTGACATGTCTGGTCTGAGCCCTACCAGGGTGCCTTAGGCCAGCTTATTTTTATTTTTATCTTTTATTTTCTATTTTTGATCATGAGGCAATACCAGGGTGCCTTGCCACCCTCGTTCTCCCCCCTTACGGGTAGAGGAAACCTGGCGTGCACAAGCCGTCAGTCTTCCCTCGCGCCCAAGTGGTCAGGTTTGCGTACCCCTCCAGGCTCCCTGGAAGCACCTCACACCAAGGTAGCTCCAGAGGGCTAAGCAGAGCCGAGGACCTGCTTCAGCCTTGAGCCGAAGATGCGTCCCTGAGATCCCCGGACCGACGCGTCTTCAGACGGAGCCAGGAGCAGGTAGGGAGACGACGAGTCCTCTGTCCCCTGCATCCAAACCGCCGCCTGAAAAGGCGCCGGTGGGGCGATGCAGGCCGTGATCCCGAGGAGCCTCATTAATTTGGCCCCCGGCGTCGGCCTGCATTCTTGCAATGCCCCCTCTCACTGCTCTGGAAGCCGCTCCCCCAGTCAGCAGCGGCTCTCCTGATTGGCCGTCACGTTTAGTCCCAGCGCTGGGACCAATCAGCCTCCGGGGGCTGTCTCTCCCCTCCATTCTGCCAGGAACGCTGGACGCCATCTTCCACGTGGGGAGCAGACACGGGTGAGATCGCCTCCTTGGCTCTGCACTTCTACAGCACTATATACCGCTCTGCTCAGCGGTATATTGCTGTCTCTCTAGCGGTGTGTGCCTGCTGGATGGCGGTGTATATCAGCTGTTAGCAGTATATACTGGCTCTGCCTGCAGGTATATGCCGACTGTTTGACAGTATATGCCATTTTGCTATCGGTATATACCAGCTGTGCATAGCAGTCACTTATAATACTGCTAGTGGCTCCTCCTTCATAGTAACAGCGGCATAACCCTATCCGTATAGGGCTGTAGGACTCTGTTGCTGACATGCGTAACCGCAAGGGTGATAAACCTTCCCAGGCGTCCTCTACGGACCTGTATTATGCTTGTACCACCTGTGGACGCTCGTTTTCTAATGGCCGAAGCTATCCACTATGCCGGGGCTGCGATGCCCCTTCTACCGTGTCACAACAGACCCCGTTGCCGGACCAGGAGGCCGTGCAGTCTTTGGATTCTGCTCCGGCCACCGGCCAGGCAGCATCCCCATCTGATGACGTAATTCCTGCATGGGCTCTTCTAATGTCTAAAAGGATAGAGGACCTTGCCGCTCAGATATCCCAGCCTTCCACAGGCTCCCACAGCCTTCCCCCGGCTCAGCTCCCTCAGAGGAGCCCGCCTGCTTCGTCTGGTCCCTCTTCTCCAGAACTTAAAAAGGCTGTTTCCAAAAGGCGCCATTGCGACCTCTACGCCTCATCCGACTCGGACGACGGTCAGTCTGACCGAGGTTCCATGACTTTTAGTAGTCACGATTCTCTTTAGTAGTCACGATTCTCAAGACTTTGACTCTGATTCAGATGTCCTTTCTGAGTCTAGGCATATAGAAGACACACTAATTTCAGCTGTCAATCACTCTCTGTCGATTTCTGATCAGCCTCCGGACCCGACTTCTTAGTCGGCAATCAAGCGGGCCAAGAAGCCTCCTAAGTCCTTTGGCCAGGATTCGGTTTTTCGTCAAATCATATCTAAACGGTGGGATCACCCTGATAGAAGGTTTAATAAAAAACCCTTCACTTCATTCGCTTATCCCTTTCCATCTGAAATGGTTAAGACCTGGTCAGTACCCCCCGTTGTGGATCCGCCAGTATCCAGACTGGCTAAACACACGGTCATGTCTGTTTCAGACAACGCATCTCTCAAGGACTCGTCCGACTGCGCAGTTGATGCTGCGGTCAAATCTATTTTCCTGGCTTCGGGCTCCTCTCTTCGCCCCCTGTTTGCCTTGACATGGGTCGCAAGAGCTATGGGTGTGTGGAGTAAGAACCTGCGCAGGTTGCTTCGCTCTTGTAATATTCCTCCGGAGGCTTTTGAGATCCTTGATTTGTTCTCTCTAGCCTCTAATTATTTGCTTCACGGCTCCCTAGATGCAGCTAGTTTGTCAGCCCTAACGGCAGCCAATGCTGTATTTGCCCGCAGAGTCCTTTTGGCTAAAGATATGGAACGCGGACAGTGCCTCCAAGAAATCCCTGTCCACACTCCCCTTCCATGGCCTTCGCCTCTTTGGAGAATGCTTGGACAAACTCATATCTGAGACGACGGGTGGTATAAGTACCCTTCTACCACAAAAAAGCGGCCTGTATCCATGAATTTTAAAAAAAATCTTCTTGGCGCAGGCAGTCATTTCGGCTCGCTCCCCAAAAGCCGTCAGCCCAAGGATCATCCCAACGCTCAGATCGAGGATCCGGTCCCTCAAGGGGCTCTTCCTGGCGTTCCCACTCCAAGCAACCTAAACCCAAAGGACCTCGCCCTGTACAGGCCCCCTCAGCATGAAGCCAGGAATCCCTCAGATCCGACTCCTGTTGGAGGGCGGCTTCTGCTTTTTCGGGATATCTGGCTAGACCTCACTCACGATGCTTGGGTTCGAGAAATCGTCACCTCAGGTTACAAGGTCGATTTCCATTCCCTGCCGGCCAACAGATTTCTGCGTTCTCGTCTTCCAAAGTCCAAAACGCAAAGCCATGCCTTATTTCAGGCCATAGCCTCTTTACAGAAGGCAAACGTTATCATTCCAGTGCCCCTGGAACAGCGCGGCAAAGGTTTCTATTCAACCCTTTTTGTCGTTCCCAAAAAAGATGTCTCTGTCCGCCCTATCTTGGACCTCAAAAGACTGAACAGATCCGTACGGATTCGGACCTTCTGAATGGAATCATTGAGAGCAGTGCTAGCTGCCATGGAACCGGGAGAATTCCTAGCTTCCATAGACGTTCAAGATGCTTATTTACACATTCCAATATGTGTATCTCATCAACGGTTCCTTTGTTTTGCCGTAGGACACCGTCATTTCCAATTCAGGGCCCTCCCCTTTGGACTGGCCACTGCGCCTCGGGTCTTCACAAAGGTCATGGCGGCCGTCATGTCCATTTTACATCCCAGAGGTGTCCTGGTCGTTCCCTATTTGGACGACCTACTTGTCAAAGGGAGCTCTCTTCAAGTTTGCTCAGAAAGCGTGCAGATTTGCCTAGACACGCTGTCAAGGCTAGGGTGGCTTATCAACTTCAACAAGTCATCCCTCATTCCTCATCAGTGCATCACCTTTTTAGGTATGCTGATAGACACGGCTCAGTCCCGGGTTTTTCTTCCAGACGACAAGAGGTCTTCCCTGATCCGGGCCGCCCAATCTCTCCGCTCCCTTCGGAAAGGGATGAGAGTGTTAGGCAAGATGGTGGCAGTCATGGAAGCTGTGTCTTTTGCCCAATTCCTCCTGCGCCCTCTACAACTGGATCTCCTATCCTCCTGGGACAAGAATCCAGCTTCTCTAGACCGCTCAGTCCGCCTATCTCGGACTGTGCACAGCTCCCTCGTCTGGTGGACTCAAGTCTCATCCCTATCTCAAGGGAAGTCCTTCCGTCTTGTCCACTGGCAAGTAGTCACGACAGATGCCAGCCTGATAGGCTGGGGGGCAGTGTTTCTCCACCACACTGTTCATGGACGCTGGTCTCCTTCCGAGCGCTCCCTGCACATCAACGTTCTAGAGATCAGAGCCATATTTTTGGCCCTTCAGAACTTTCAGCCCTTACTATTGGGCCTCCCTGTTCAGATCCAGTCAGACAATGCCACGGCTGTGGCTTACATCAACCGTCAGGGAGGAACTCGCAGCAGGGCAGCGATGAAAGAAGTATCCAGGATTCTTCTTTGGGCAGAGATGCACATTCCCATTATTTCAGCTGTCCATATTCCGGGGGTAGACAACTGGGCCGCAGACTTTCTCAGCAGGCAAGGTCTAGCGGCAGGGGAATGGTCTCTCCACGACGAAGTGTTCCATCAGATCACTCTTCGTTGGGGACTCCCAGATGTGGACCTCATGGCTTCTCGGATGAACGCCAAAATACATCCCTTCATGTCCCGGTCAAGAGACCCGCTAGCGCTCGGCTCCGACGCTCTAGTCTTTCCGTGGTTGCAGTTTCGCCTAGCCTACATCTTCCCTCCGTTTCCTCTCATTCCGAGAGTAATCAAGAAAATCAAAGCGGAGGGAATGCCGGTGATCCTCGTAGCCCCGGACTGGCCCAGGAGAGCCTGGTACCTAGAGCTTCTCCAACTTCTCAGCGACACTCCCTGGCGTCTCCCCTGTCGCAAGGTCCAATATTCCACTAGAATACAGCACAGCTGCATTTGACGGCGTGGCACTTGAATCGTTGATTCTAGCCAAGTCGGGTCTTTCTTCTAAGGTAGTTCATACCATGCTTAATGCTCGGAAGCCCTCCTCCGCCAGTATCTATCACAGGACCTGGAAGACCTATATTTCCTGGTGTGACCGTCATAATCGGTCGCCCCTTGCTTTTTCAATCCCTAATGTTCTTGCCTTTCTGCAAGACGGTCTGGACTCGGGACTGGCTCTCAGTACCCTTAAGGGACAAGTTTCTGCCTTGTCTATATTTTTCCAGAAGGAGCTGGCTTCTCGTCCTCAGGTCCGTACCTTTCTTCAAGGAGTAGCGCATTTGGTTCCTCCTTATCGCCACCCCTTAGATCCCTGGGATCTGAATCTGGTTCTCGGAGCTCTTCAGCTTCCTCCCTTCGAACCTCTGAGAGAAATCTCTCTTCAACAACTGTCTTGGAAGGTTGCCTTTTTAGTCGCCATTACCTCTATCAGGCGAGTGTCCGAACTGGCGGCCCTTTCCTGTCGCTCACCTTACCTGATATTCCATCACGATAAGGTGGTCCTTCGGCCTTCCCCCACCTTTCTTCCGAAGGTTGTATCTTCTTTCCACTTAAACGAGGACATTGTGTTGCCGTCATTCTGCCCGGCTCCGGTCCACTCCTTTGAAAAAGCCCTTCACACTCTAGATCTCGTCAGGGCTCTGCGGATCTACATTTCCAGAACAGCGCCGTTGCGCAAGTCCGATGCTCACTTCTTCCTCTCAGAAGGACACAAAAGGGGCAACCAGGCTTCTAAATCCACACAGACATACCACTTCTGTCGCCAACATGTGATGAACCACACCTCTCACCCCGCACTGACATCTCTAATATGTCTGGGTCACACGATACGGTCTCGTCACTTCTGTCAACACGTGACATTCCGCAATCCCTGGGGATACGTAGGTTAGCTTGGCAAAGTTTTCCACAGACACCCCTATCCACACAGGCATTGGGAGGGAGAGAGGGTGAGCCACGCAATCTCCGGCGTAGCACCATGCTTGCTCACAACCGTGACAGGCTGGGAGACCCTTTTCACTAGCCCCAGTAAAACAGAGCCCTGCCAGCTCGGTAGAACTGCCACCAGTTCCTCATTAAATATAACCCTGATCCGTTAAAAGGATTATATCGGGCCTGAAGCCTGCCCCCTGGGAGGGTGAGAGTTGATCAATCTTAATATGCAGTAGTAGGGTGTGCTACAAATGTTCTAAATAGGGTGCAGGTACAATATATAATTTAATAATCCGTTTGTTTATTCATTATTCAACCTTTTAGGCATACTATTAGCCATAGGCATATCGAATTGTTAGCACCCCTGCTACATGTGGTTTTAATATGGGTCACTTGGTTCTTGTTATTAATATATTACTATTATTAATAGGTAATATGTTATTACTATTACCTATTTGATATACAGAACCAGGTAAAGCTTGAAAAACAAACATTGCATCATAGTCACAGCCAGGAGTTTAACCCAATACCATGACGTCTCGTATACCACTATATGGCTCCTCCACTCTGCGCTGTGCATATAGCTGTCAGGGAGTGTGTGAGACAAAAGCCACATAATAGCACTGACTCCTGAGCATATCCATAGACATGAGCACAATGTGAGCGTGTCCAGCACTGTCAGGTACAAAAACTCTATTTCCTGCAGATATAGTGGTAATCTGAAGATAACATATAACTTACATTAGTCTGTTTTACTGGAAGAGCTGCTAAAGGGAGAAAATGAAGTTATTTTTTCCCTGTAGCTACTCACTTCTAGTCATAGCGGCAGTGTAGGGAGCTGTAACAGTCATTGAGGCAGTGTAGGGAGCTGTAACAGTCACTGCTCAGAGAATGATGACTGCTACAACCTTCTACTTTTCCTAAAGATTGAAAGCGAGCGACATAGGAAGAATATAACTGATTGATTGTAATGCTCGCTGGTGGGAACGTGGAGTGGACCCACTGGGCCACAGCAAACAGGAAACCTAGAGGGGCTTGACTATGGTTTCTCACCATGTTTTCACCAGAGCCTCTAAAGGTGAGGGTGTTGCATTGCAGGTGGTAACCAGGTCCCACTCGGGAAGAATGGTATTGTGTTAGCTGGCATCATTGGTGTAGACACGGATAGTCACTGATATGGTACGAGCAGCCGGGATGGCTTATGCGGCAGGCATGGCCGATAAGATACGATGCAGCAGCGTGTGATATAGCAGACATGGCTGATGGGTACGATGCAGTAGCGCCCGATATAGCAGACTTTGCCGACATGGTACGATGTAGAAGTAGAAATGTTAGGTACTGAGAACTGGCAACGTATAAACCTCACTGCCCAGTCACCTCCCTTAA
Source organism: Anomaloglossus baeobatrachus (assembly GCF_048569485.1). Lineage (NCBI taxonomy): Eukaryota > Metazoa > Chordata > Amphibia > Anura > Aromobatidae > Anomaloglossus > Anomaloglossus baeobatrachus. The sequence continues at coordinate 276,115,607 of NC_134359.1, forward strand.
GGCGCCCTAAGAGCACTCACAGGAGGCCTGTGTGGCGTGTGCAGAGCCAAGGTCACGACGGTAGGGACCGCGGATGGAGCATCCACTGCTGAGCGACCGGGAAGGTGAGAGCGTCGGCATCCCTGACAAAGGAGGGGGACAGGACAGTGCGGGGACGTTGGTAAGCGCATTACATTAATGATATAGGAAGTTGATCGGGGCTTGTTAGCTTTCATTTTGATATAGCAATGATGGTTTGTTTTCATTCTCTCATACATTTTTATTATTGCAGAACAATTTCTGTTTAAAGATCAAATGCGCTGCCGCAATGATAATTTTTATGTTAGCATAAAATATGCGTTCAGTGAGAAATGATTTATTCTTTGATGTTTGTACTGGGTAATGATTGGGAATGAAGATTAGTAAAATTGATTCTTTGTGCTATCATCACATCATATAAACCAGTTATTCATAGAACATTGCTACATACCTTGCAATTTGTATGGAGATTTTTACTTTTACTTTTTCTTATATTTTGAATCTTCATATTTAGATTAATATAATTTCTCTATCGTTTCATTGGGGGACACAGGACCATGGGTTATGCTGCTGTCACTAGGAGGCTGACACTAAGTAAACATAAAAAAGTTAGCTCCTCCCTAGCAGCATACACCCCGAGCCGGAGGCGGGCTCAGATCAGTTTTTAGCTTAGTGTCGTAGGAGGCTGATGTGGGCCGTCTCGGCCCCCCTCAGCCATGTATTTTTTTGCGCTTTTTTCTTTTATTTCGGCGCCGCTCATCACTCTCATACCTGTCGTCTTCTTCTCTGCAGGTATTCGCTTCACTCATTCTCCGCAGCCCCGTGGGTACCGCTCCCCAGGGTCGCAGGGGCTTGAGACTTCGGGGCCCTCTCCCCCGCCCGTCCCCGTGGTACCACTCCCGGGGGTGCGCGTGTGGGCAGGTTGTTTTGTGGGCACCCCTGATTCGCCCTGAGGTATCACCCCAAAGGGCGTACAGGGGAGTACAGCAGGGATGGATCCTCCGCAGCGTGTGTGATAGGGGGCTGTCTACCTCCATCATGATGTCCACTACCCTGCCTTCAGCACGCTCTCCCCCGGAGCCTTCCTGGACGAGCAGCGCTGTTCACAGGCAGGGCAGGGAGCCCTGCCTGCACCGCATCCATCGCTGAGCCGGCGCCACCGATTGCAGGTAGGATCCGACTTCCCTGCTCTTTCCCCCGGCCCTCTCCATAAATTTAGTCCCCGGCTTCGGCCTAGTTGCTCCTGCGTCCTAGCCACGCCCCCCTGCAGCGCTATTGGCCGCCGGTCGTCTCCCTCTGTACCTTCCACTGCTCTGCCTCCTGGCTGATGGTGGGGGCTGTGAATCCTCCTGGGTTTTTTCGCGCCGGAATCCTGCTCCTCCCCCAGCCTCCTCCAGCGTCCCCTCTCCATTTTAGCCTGCCTCTGGTCTCCTGAGGCTGCAGCACGCCGGCGTTCTGAGTTTTCTGGCCAGCTCATTCCTGGACTCCACTTCTGGACTGGTGGGCAGCACGCAGGACCTGGGTAAGCTCTGCTCCTAAGGAGTAGCCCTCACTAGGTAGCATTCTCTGAGTTTAGGGACGAGTTAACCCTCTCCTGTCTCCTTCCTAGCAGCCACCAGGGAGAGTACCTGTTTGCACCATGCCTAAGGCTAAGCCCACCCAATCCAAGCAGGCCCCCTTTGCACTATTTTTTGCATGCTCCTCCTGCAGCTCCAAATTTTCCCAGGGTCAGGACGCCCCACTATGCTCCGTCTGTTCTACAGACGCGCAGCCTCCGCAGAACTCCGCGGCCGACGTTTCTGATACCGCAGACGCCACAGCGCCATATGCTGCAGGGCCCTGCGTTCCGCCCCCCCCCCCGACTGGCTAGCGTCCCTGTCCCAGTCCGTAGATTCCCTCTCTGAGGCTTCTCGGACCATCGCGCAAGCTCTACGCCTGCTGCCGACGCTCGCCCAGATTCCCGCAGACCCGGCGCAATTGCCTCCGGAGCAGGTGAGCCCCGTTGCAGGGTCCTCCTCTGCTGCTCAGAAACGGACCCGCCAGGTCTCGTCCTCAGACTCTTCCCAGGTTTCACCTTCATCCCCAGGTCCAGACCGTCAGTCCTCCAGGGAGGCTTCTGACTGCTCCGAGGAGGATTCCGATGCGGTACCCCTGCAGGACTCAGAGCAGGCGGCCGATATCCGGCACATGGTAAATAGCCTGATAGAAGCAGTAAACCAGACCTTGAAGGTACAGGTGGACCCAGTCTCCTCCCAGAGCACCCAGATCTCCTTTAAGCGGGTGAAGCGGGCCCAGAACACATTCAGCGGACATCCAGAATTCGCTGAGTTACTGCGCAGCCACAGGCAACAGCCGGACAGGGTATTTACCAGCGGTAAGTCCATCGATTTGCATTATCCCTTTCCTGAGGGTCTTAGAAAGGATTGGGCAGGTTCCCCTGTGGTCGACCCCCCAATCTCCCGCCTGTCTTCTCACACAGTCCTTCCACTCACTAACGGTACGTCTCTCAAAGACCCTACGGACCGTACTATTGACAGGTTGGCCCGTTCCGCCTTCGAGGCAGCGGGCTCATCCCTCTCTCCGGCCTTCGCCTCGGTTTGGGTTGCGAAGGCCCTGATGTCCTGGGCGGACACGCTACGCTGCGGTCTCCGCGCCATTCCTGCCAATCCGGACCTGGTTCCCATCGCCTCGCAGATTTCCCGCGCGGGTGAGTACTTGCTCAATGCAGCCCTGGCGTCTGCAAGTTGCGCGACCCAGGCCGCCAGCAACAATGTGGCCATCCGTCGAGCCCTTTGGCTCCGGTCCTGGAACGCGGATGCGGCATCTAAGAAGTCACTAACTTCCCTGCCCTTCCTAGGGGAGCGTCTCTTTGGAGATAGGCTGGACCAGCTGATCTCCGATGCAACGGGAGGAAAGAGTACATCTCTCCCCCAATTGCGTCCCAAGCGCTTCCAGAATCGGCGCTCCACCGCTCGTTTCCGGCCCTTTCGCAGCTTCAGCTCCAATCCCTGGCCGCGGAAAAGCCGCTCTCCTCCGAGAGACAGGAAGACCCCGTCATTCAAGACCAATCCCGCCTGGCGTTCACGCCCCCGCCAGTCCACGAGATCCTCTTCCGGTTACCGCCGTCGTTCATCCAAGTGACTCGCGGTCGGCGCGCAACAGCGCCAGACTTGTGGGAGGGCGTCTGTCTCGTTTTCAGCATGTGTGGATCCCCCTGACCGCCGATGCCTGGGTCAGAGAGATCATCACATCAGGCTACAAAATAGAATTCGAGGCAAAGCCACCGAGACGTTTTTTCCTATCTCGCCCTCCCGAGTCTACCGCGCGGGCTCGCGCGTTCTTTCACTCCATAGACTCCCTCCTCCGAACCGGAGTCGTGGTACCAGTCCCTCCCGCAGAGCGTTTCAAGGGGTTCTATTCCAACCTTTTCGTGGTCCCCAAAAAGGACGGCTCTGTCCGTCCCGTCCTCGACCTAAAGCTTCTGAACAGGTCGGTGAGACCTCGGCCGTTTCGAATGGAGTCACTCCGGTCCGTCATCGCGTCCATGGAGGTAGGCGAATTCCTGGCATCGCTGGATATTCAAGACGCCTATCTTCACGTCCCGATAGCCACCTCTCACCAACAGTTCCTCCGCTTTGCGATAGCGGAAGATCACTTCCAGTTCACGGCTCTTCCCTTCGGCCTCGCATCCGCACCCAGGGTCTTTACGAAGATCATGGCTGCTGCCATGTCCGTCCTGCATGCCAGGGGTGTCATGGTCATCCCGTACTTGGACGATATGTTGATAAAGGGCTCTTCCTTCGAGGACTGTCGTCTTGGGGTTCAGGTCACGATCGACACCCTTTCACGGTTAGGGTGGCTGATAAATCGGAAGAAGTCCTCTCTGATCCCGGCCCGTCGGATCACCTTTTTAGGCATGGTATTCGATACCATCCAAGGGCGAGTTTTCCTCACACAGGAGAAGATCTCCTCCCTACAACGAGGACTCCGCGCTCTCCGGCGTCAGCGCCAAGTGTCCATCAGGTTCGGCATGCGAGTCCTCGGTCGTATGGTGGCGGCGATGGAAGCGGTACCCTTTGCACAGTTCCATCTCCGACCCCTCCAGCTGGCCTTGCTGAAGAAGTGGGACAGATCTCCCTTTTCTCTGGACCGCAGGTTTCATCTTTCGCCGGAGACCCGCCACTCCCTCCGTTGGTGGCTCAATCAGCGCAACCTCGAATCAGGGAGGTCTTTCCTCCCGCTCCACTGGAAGATAGTGACCACCGACGCCAGTCTTCAGGGCTGGGGAGCAGTGTTTCGACATCACACAGCGCAGGGCCGTTGGTCACCGAGAGAGAGTTGCCTCCAGATCAACATTTTGGAGATAAGAGCCATCCGGCTAGCCTTGCAGCAGTTTCGGCACCTCGTACAGGGTTGCCCGGTCAGGATCCAGTCGGACAATGCGACGGCGGTGGCGTACATCAACCACCAAGGCGGCACAAGAAGTGCCGGGGCGATGCGAGAAGTCAAGAAGATCTTGCACTGGGCCGAATGTCATCACTCCCTGATCTCAGCGGTACACATCCCAGGCGTGGACAATTGGGCGGCGGACTTCCTCAGCAGGGAAGGCCTCGCCTCCGGAGAATGGTCCCTCAACCGGGAAGTCTTCAACCAGATCTGCGACAGATGGGGAGTTCCGGACGTGGACCTAATGGCCTCCCGGTTCAACCGTCAGGTTCCGCAATTTGTAGCACGGTGCCGCGACCGCTTGGCTTTAGGAGTCGACGCCCTCACCCTGTCATGGAGCCAGTTCAGTCTCCCGTACATCTTCCCTCCGCTCCCTCTAATTCCGAGGGTCCTCAAGAAGATCAAGGCGGAAGGGATACCGGTCATCCTAGTGGCTCCGGACTGGCCCAGACGAGCATGGTTCGCGGAACTAACTCAGCTCCTCGCAGACGCTCCGTGGCGCCTTCCAGACCGTCCAGATCTCCTGCAGCAGGGGCCTCTCTTCCATCAGAACTCACAGGTCCTAAATTTGACGGCCTGGCCATTGAATCCTGGGTTCTAGCTAAGGCTGGTTTTTCCTCAAGAGTGATTCAGACAATGATTAGGGCCAGGAAGCCATCTTCATCAAAGATTTACCACCGCACGTGGAAGGTTTTCTTCAGGTGGTGTGAAGAGCAGAATATTTCTTCTCCTCTCGCCTTCTCCCTTCCTTCCCTATTGGCATTCTTGCAGTCAGGCCTAGATGCGGGTCTCTCGCTCGCAACACTAAAGGGCCAGATATCGGCGTTATCAATCCTGTTTCAGAAGCCACTGGCCGCTCGTTCACAGGTTAAGACCTTCATCCAGGGAGTTGCCCACCTGGCACCGCCGTACCGGCGGCCTCTAGAACCGTGGGACCTTAATCTAGTCCTAGGGTCACTTCAGGGCTCCCCATTCGAGCCCTTGCGAGAATCTTCCCTTTCTCACCTGTCATGGAAGGTGGTGTTTCTTGTTGCCATCACTTCTATTCGCAGGACGTCAGAGCTGGCAGCTCTCTCTTGTCGTTCCCCCTTTTTGATTTTTCACCAGGACAAAGCGGTGCTCCGGCCAGATCCCGCTTTTCTCCCAAAGGTGGTCTCCCCGTTCCATCTTAACGAGGAAATCGTCCTTCCGTCCTTCTGTCCTGGCCCCTCTCACAGCTTGGAGAGGTCCTTGCACACCCTGGACCTAGTGCGTGCACTTAGAATTTATGTCTCCAGAACCGCGCCGTTCCGTAAGTCAGATGGTCTGTTTGTTCTCCCTTCTGGTCCCAAGAAGGGTGAATCGGCATCCAAGGCCACAATTGCCAGATGGATCCGTTCCGCCATATCAGAGGCCTATCGGATTCGGGACAAGTCTCCGCCGCGGGGGGTAAAGGCGCACTCTACCCGCGCAGTGGGAGCCTCTTGGGCGATTAGGCATCAGGCGTCGGCCGACCAGGTCTGCAAGGCCGCCACCTGGTCTAGCCTGCACACCTTTACTAGGTTCTACCAGGTTCACACCCAAGCATCGGCAGATGCTATTTTTGGGAGAAAGGTCTTGCAGGCAGCAGTTGCACACCTGTAATAGGGTGGCAGCATTCAATTATAGTGCAAGCCCGCCGAGGGAGGTTGTTGTTTTTCTTCCTCTGCGGGTTTTTCGGTATTCCCACCCAGGGACTGCTTTTGGACGTCCCATGGTCCTGTGTCCCCCAATGAAACGATAGAGAAAGTAGGATTTTTGTGTACTCACCGTAAAATCTCTTTCTCTGAGTCTTCATTGGGGGACACAGCACCCACCCTGCTTGGTTTTTTGGTTGATTCAATTGCATTTGCCGGCTATTTTGTCAGTGGTCTTATGTTCATAGACTTCTTGTTTGCACGGCTGCATTGTTTTAGTTACAACTTGTGTTTATGTATGGTGATTCTGGTACTCCTCCTACTGCTTGTGCACCAACTGATCTGAGCCCGCCTCCGGCTCGGGGTGTATGCTGCTAGGGAGGAGCTAACTTTTTTATGTTTACTTAGTGTCAGCCTCCTAGTGACAGCAGCATAACCCATGGTCCTGTGTCCCCCAATGAAGACTCAGAGAAAGAGATTTTACGGTGAGTACACAAAAATCCTACTTTTTAAGTTTATTTTGTTAAAAAATAAATCAGTTTTCTTCTTGGCAGATGACTGTACCAGCAGCCCTGAAGGACAACCGATAGCTCCAGATTTTAAAGCAGAAGATTGTAGCATCACACAAGATACAAATGAAGATCATGGCAACATCACAGATGTACACTTATCACAGACTGTTAAACAAAATAAGAGTCACAGAAGAAGTGTGAAAAATAAAAGCACGCCCACTAAGAAAAAAACATTTTCTTGCTCAGAATATAGGAAATGCTTTGCTCAGAAATCAAATTTTGTTGTAAACGAGAGATTCCACACTGAAAGGAATCCATTTTCATGTTCAGAATGTGGGAAATGTTTTACTTATAAATCACTACTTGTTAAACATGAGAGATCCCACACTGGAGAGAAACCATTTTCATGTTCAGAATGTGGGAAATGTTTTACTACAAAGTCTTATCTTGTTTCACATGAAAGAATTCACACAGGAGAGAAGACATTTTCATGTTCAGAATGTGAGAAAAGTTTTACTATGAAGTGTTATCTTGTTATACATGAGAGAATTCACACAGGAGAGAAGCCATTTTCATGTTCAGAATGTGGGAAATGTTTTATTAACAAAGCTAATCTTCTTTCCCATGAGAGAATTCACACAGGGGAGAAGACATTTTCATGTTCAGAATGTGAGAAAAGTTTTACTATGAAAAGTAATCTTGTTATACATGAGAGAATTCACACAGGAGAGAAACCATTTTCATGTTCAGAATGTGGGAAATGTTTTACTACAAAATTTTATCTTGTTTCCCATGAGAGAATTCACACAGGGGAGAAGCCATTTTCTTGCTCAGAATGTGGGAAATGTTTTAAACAGAAATCTCATCTTCTCACACATGAGAAAATTCACATAGGGGAGAAGCTATTTTCATGTTCAGAATGTGGGAAATGTTTTACTACAAAATCTTATCTTGTTTTACATGAAAGAAGTCACACAGGAGAGAAGACATTTTCATGTTCAGAATGTGAGAAAAGTTTTACTATGAAAAGTAATCTTGTTATACATGAGAGAATTCACACAGGAGAGAAGACATTTTCATGTTCAGAATGTGAGAAAAGTTTTACTATGAAAAGTAATCTTGTTACACATGAGAAAATTCACACAGGAGAGAAACCATTTTCATGTTCAGAATGTGGGAAATGTTTTCCTTATAAATCACTACTTGTTATACATGAGACATCCCACACTGGAGAGAAACCATTTTCATGTTCAGAATGTGGGAAATGTTTTACTTATAAATCACTACTTGTTAAACATGAGAGATCCCACACTGGAGAGAAACCATTTTCATGTTCAGAATGTGGGAAATGTTTTACTACAAAATCTTATCTTGTTTTACATGAAAGAAGTCACACAGGAGAGAAGACATTTTCATGTTCAGAATGTGAGAAAAGTTTTACTATGAAAAGTAATCTTGTTATACATGAGAGAATTCACACAGGAGAGAAACCATTTTCATGTTCAGAATGTGGGAAATGTTTTATTAACAAAGCTAATCTTCTTTCACATGAGAGAATTCACACAGGAGAGAAGCCATTTTCATGTTCAGAATGTGGGAAATGTTTTATTAACAAAGCTAATCTTCTTTCCCATGAGAGAATTCACACAGGGGAGAAGCCATTTTCTTGCTCAGAATGTGGGAAATGTTTTAAACAGAAATCTCATCTTCTCACACATGAGAAAATTCACATAGGGGAGAAGCTATTTTCATGTTCAGAATGTGGGAAATGTTTTACTACAAAATCTTATCTTGTTTTACATGAAAGAAGTCACACAGGAGAGAAGACATTTTCATGTTCAGAATGTGAGAAACGTTTTACTATGAAAAGTAATCTTGTTATACATGAGAGAATTCACACAGGAGAGAAGCCATTTTCATGTTCAGAATGTGGGAAATTTTTTACTAGTAAATCTGAACTTGGTATACATGAAAGAATTCACACAGGAGAGAAGCCATTTTCATGTTCACTATGTGGAAAATGTTTTACATATAAAAGAATGCTAGTTAAACATGAGCTTATTCACACAGAAAAGAAGCCATTTTCATGCTCCGAATGAAATAAAAAATAAATAGGACATTCAGAAGTTCGTCAGTTCAAAGACGGGCAACTAGACTTCTACAAGGAATGGAAGGCCTCCCATATGATGAGAGGTTGAAAAAGTTAGATATGTTTAGCTTAGAAAAAAACGTATCAGAGGAGATCTCATTTATGTGTGTAAATACATGTGTGGTCAATATAAAGGACTGACACATAACTTATTACTTCCAAAGACAATACTAATGACCAGGGGGCATACACTGCAAGTGGAAGAAAAGTGTTTCCGGCAGCTAAATAGGAAAGGGTTCTTTACAGTTAGAGCAGTCAGACTGTGGAATGCCCTACCACAAGAGGTAATAATGGTAGATAATATAAAGGCTTTTAAAAAAAAGGCTGGATAATGTCCTCAGTACACATGACATTGTTTGTTATAAATGACTTAGGGACAAAATGTAGAACTGGTGGAGGAAGGTTAAACTAGATGGACTTAGGTCTTTTTTCAATTTATGTAATATGGGAAATGTTTTACGGCGAAATCATCTCTTGTTAGACATCAGAGAAATTACACAGGGGAGAAGCAATTTTCATGTTCTGAATGTGAAATGTTTTAATACGAACACTCAACTTACTGTACATGAGAATATTCACACAGGAGATTAGCCATTTTCTTGCTCAGAATGTGGGAAATTATTTGTTAGGAAATTTTATATTGTTAATCATGAGATACTTCACAGAGCAGAGAAGCCATTTTCATGTTTAAAATGTGGGAAAGGTTTTATTAGGAAATCACAGCTTGTTAGACATCAGAGAACTCACACTGGGAAGAAGCCAATTTAATCCCAAGTGACCAAGCAAAATTTTTCAAATCTGAAGTGTTACTTTTTTTGTGGTAGTAACAATGGAATTTTTCAACATATCCCAGTCAACTGAGAATGGTTTTGTTACGGTTCAGGGTTCCCCTGGGCCTCGAGCTGATACGGCCCCGTCTTTGTCTCCTGCATTGGGGTCGGCCATCTCCGCAGCGCAACCTGTCCGTCGCTTGAGGCATCTGGCTGAGAGGCGTCAGGTAGCTAGGACCATACGTCATTCTGAGCCTAAGTGCCCGGTTAGCCCTACCGCGCATGCGTGAGTTCCCGCAACTTCTCCAGGCACTAGGTGCGGCATTCCCGCTACCGCGCTTGCGCGTGACGTCATCAATGACAAGGTGGCTGCTGATTGGTGGTCATGGGCGTCTCTGGTGATGTGGCGGCCACTGATTGGCCATCAGTGACGTGGCGGTCGCTGATTGGTCCCCATGATGTCAGCAGTGACGTGGCGGCCATTGTATGGCTGCAACCGGTGCCATTGCTACATGGCATTTGGCTTGGGGCAGGGCTTAGGCCATAAAAGACGTTAGGCCATGCCCATTGGCGTGCGAGCGTCATTTGCATTGTGTGTGTGGCTCAGTCAGCAGGCTGAGTTGTGAGAGGCCATTGCACCAAACTATTCTATAGTCTGCAGTGCCTGTGGTAAACTAGTGTGGGTGTTTTTGTGCCTGGTGTACCGTGCACAGTTAACGCTAGTGTCAGCGCTTAGGCGCAGAGGTCCCGCTGCATCTGTCTGTGTGGGTGACCAGCAGTAAGCTGTCGGTACCTAGGGGCACGGCAGATAGGTTGGGGCAGTGCCAGCAGTAGGCTGGTGCTGTTAGTGAGCTGCCTAGGTAGAAACAGCGTAGGGCTGGTAGTGCACCGGCGGCAACCGGGTTCAGCAAGGCGGTTGCTCCGCAGTGGGAACCGGTTGCTCAGTCAGGATAGCTGTGCTGTAACAGGGCACATCTCGTGTGCTGTGGTGTGAAGCAACACCACTGATTCCTTTTATATATACAGTAGCTGCCTGTGCTGTAACAGAGCATATCTCGTGTGCAGTGGTGTGAAGCTAATACCACCGGTTCCTCATATATATATCTCTGTAGTTGTTGTGTCTGTATACCTGTCTCCTAGTGGCTTTGTCATCTGCCCAGAGGATCTCGGGTGGCGATTGGGCTGTCATTAGTTTCGCCCCTATCGTCCCCAACCGTAACAGGTTTTTTGTACTTTATGTTTGTAATAAATTTAAATTAATATGTTTTGCTTTTATTTAAAAAATTTGACAAAAAAACTTTGAAATATTCAAACTTTGGGTATACCCGTCCCGTACACCAAGGAGCTATACTGTACAACAAAAATTAAGTAACATTTCCCTTATGTCAACTATGTCAGCATAATGCTTTACTTTATCACAAAGGTTAACATTTTAGCAGAAAGTTTTCATTATTTTAGGATAATTTACAAAACTTATTCTTTTAGGGACCTGTTCAGTTTTGAAGTGACTTTGAGGGGCCTTTATATTGGAAATTCTCCTGAAGGGATATCATTTTAAAAATAGCACCCCACAAAAGTATACAAAACTGGTTAAATAATGTTTGTTATACCTTTAGATGCTTCATAAGAAATAATGTAGAATGGAATGAAAAATTGTAGCACTATCATACTGTGTGTATTTAGGGAGGCCACGACCCTCTATACATATCACATAGGTCCAAGGTCGGTCTGGCCCACCCGGGTAGCGGAGGATACCCCGGTAGGCCCCGGGCCCTCAGTGTCCCCCTCCCCCCACGTGTGTTATATAGTGCGAGGCGTCTGTACAGGGCCGTGGGGCCGCCTGTTTCTCAGGGCTGGCCTTTATTGGTGGGCAGACTGGGCAGCTCATCCAGGGCCCCCACGCTCTTAGGGGCCCCCAGCCTTTCAATCATAAACTTCAGTGATCGTACCAGTTCTGTACGATCACTGAAGCTTCTGCAGTTGCAGGACCTTTAGTGACATCACGTGTGTCATGTGACTCACCAAAGGTCCTAGCGGTGCACTGCAGGAGTCCCCAGGCCTGCACCGATGAGGTGTGCAGGACTTGGAGACCGCGCCGGTATTCAAATGTATGCGCGTCTTTCAGGCGTGCATACATTTGTACAGTGCGGCCGGTGACAGGAGGCAGAGCAGCGCTGCTCAGCCACTCACCGCGATGGGACGTCATCACCGGGGCTACAGAGGAGGAGGACGCCACAGGACTGAGGCAGAGGAGTGCGCCTCAATCCTGCACCGACATCATCACTAGGGCCACAGCTGCAAGGAGGAAGAGGAGGACGCGCAGGCACAGGTAAGCGTTCCAAATAAAAAAAACCAAAGATGTACAATAATTTTACATGAGGGGCTGTGGTGGGGGAGGGGCAGTGTTATTTTACAAGGGGCATTAAGAAGCGGTGGGGGACTTTATGGAGCATATGATGGGTAAGTGCCGGACATTATAGGGCAGTGGGAGACATTATAGGACAGTGGGGGACATTTTAGGGCAGTGGGGGACATTATAGGTCAGTGAGTGACATTATAAGGCAGTGGGGGACATACTAAGGAATTGGGGGACATTATAGGGCAGTGGGGGACATTATAAGGCAGTGGGGGACATACTAAGGCAGTGGGGGACATTATAGGGCAGTTGGGAACATTATAAGGTAGTGGTGGACATTATAGGTCAGTGGGGGACATACTAAGGCAGTGGGGGACATACTAAGGCAGTGGGGGACATTATAGGGCAGTGGGGGACACTATAGGGCAGTGGGGGATACTATAGTGCAGTGGGGGACATTATAGGGCAGTGGGTGACTTTATAAGGCAGTAGGGGACATAAGAGAACAGTGGGGGACATTATGAGGCATTAAGGATTGTGGAAGTCAGCATAGTATAATGAGGAGTGGGGGGATGGGGGAATTTATACAGGGATTTAGTATGGGGGAGATATTATAGAAAGGGCAAATTTTTGGGGGACATTATGGAAAGGGGCACATTGTGGGGCTATTTTGGAGAGGAGCAGTGTGTGGGGGGATATTTTGTGCAGGAAGCAATTAACAACCCCTTCTCATTCCACTTGTTTCCCCAGACATTATTAAATAAAAGGGGCCAGGATGAGGGACATACATTATTGGTTTATGGTGGCACGTGGGGCATAATTACTGTAGGGGCAAATTAGGGGACATTGTTACTTATAAAATATAAGTTAATTTTGAGGATACTGTCTAAGGCCTCTGCCACATTCACGTGAAAATCACGCACGTGCCGAGAGACACGTATTTCCCCTGCGTGTTGCGTGCAGGTAAGTACGTGTCTCTGGTACGTGCGGGACACGTGTGTTCTACGTGTGCTATCCGCGATAGCACACGTAGAACCGGTAATTAACATACTCACCTGGTCCTTCCTGATGTCCGCGGTGCTGTCCATGGTGCTGATCCTCAGTCTCCAGCCCTCCTGTCTTCCCGCTGCTGCTGTGCAGGCAGTGAAGTGAATATTCAATGAGAATAATGAGTGGCGGTCAGCAGCAAGAGGCAGCAGCAGCAGAGACAGGAGGGCTGGAGAAGGTGAGTTTATTTATTTATTTTTTTTTTCACTGACACGTGTGTTTTCGCCGGCGCGTGTGGCACGGGACCGCATCCACACTACACCCGTGTGGTACGGGTGCGGGCCGTGTGACACCCGTGCTGCGGGAGAAAACACTGACATGTCAGCGCTTTGAAAAACGCACACACGTACAAACGCACACGGACACACGTTCCGTGTGGTTTTACGTGTGTGTGCATGCTACAATAGGGTAGCATTGGTTAACGTGTCTCCGTGCCGCTGGTACGTCTAAAAAATGACAAACACGTGCCGGCGGCACAGATGTGTGTCACAGGCCTAAAATGGGGGAACAAGAGTCTGACATAGTGTAGAAATTGGGGAAATAGTGAGGAATGTGCTCTGGGAGTGATCGGCTATAGGTGACTGCTATTTTCAGTAGTGTCGCGTCATGGCAGGAAGAAGTTATGGCGGTCAGCGCCGGATGAAGATGAATAACTGCAACTAGAGACGTCACTGGTAAGTCAGTGTATTCCATGTACACACACATACTATACACAGGAGCTCTGTATACAGTGTATAATGTCACTGGTGATCACTGTATTACCTGTTCACTATATACAGAGCTCCTGTGTATAATGGCACTGATGGTAATATTAGTGTTCTAGTTTTCATGATCATTATTGTAGTATTATATGTCCTTGTGTGGTAGTAATATGTTCTCTAGTCATGTTGTGCTGATATTTGTCTCATGTGTGGTGTTATTTGGTCATTATGTGGTGTGGTTATAGTGTCACGGTATTTCTCCCTTGTATGTGGTTGTATTTGGTCACTATGGGGTCTGATTATGATCCGGCTGTATTACTCTCTTGTATGTAGTATTATATGGTCATTATGTGGTCTGGTCATAGTGTTGCTGTATTTCTCCCTTGTATGTGTTAATATTCGGTTACTATGTGGTCTAATTATGGTATGGTGGTATTACTCTCTTGTATGTGGTTGCATTTGATCTCTATGTGTTGGCAGTATGTTATCTGGTCATAGTGTCGCGGTATTTCTCCCTTATATGTGGTAATATTCGGTCACTTTGTGGTCTGGTCACGGTGTGGCGGTATTTCTAACTTATATGTGGTTGTGTTTGGTCACTATGTGGTGGTAATATGTGGTCTGGTCATGGTGTGGTGGTATTTCTCCCTTGTATGTTGCTGTATTTGGTCACTGGTGGTAATATGTTGTCTTGTCACAGTGTGGCAGTATTTGGTCACTGTTTGGTGGTAATATGTGATCTGGTCACGGTGTGGCGGTATTTCTGTCTTGTATGTGGTATTATTGGTTTTAGTATAGTGGATTGTGCTGTGTATGGAGGTCACATTTTCTCTCTATATCGGGGAAATTATTTTCAATAGAAATTAAATACTTGAATGTTTAAGCCCTCTCTGTCCTGTGATTATTACACTGTAGCAAATACAGAGGTTCTCCGGTCAAAACAAGTAATCACCTTTTCTAAGACCACGTGCACACACTGAGTATTCAATGAGTTTTTTACCTCAGTATTTGTAGCCAAAACCAGAAGCCATAAAATCAGAGGAAAAGTATCATAGAAACACGGGCACCACTTCTGTATTTTCACCCACTCCTGATTTTGGCTACAAATACTGATGTAAGATACTGACCAAATACTGAACGTGTGAACGAGGCCTAAGGATGAGTGATAACTTATTCATCAGTGGGGTGTGATTACTGGGATCTGCACTGATCGGCAAAATGTGCAGCTTTTATCTCCATTACACTGGAGCTCATGTCTGACTCGACCCCTGATCCATTCATTCCCTCAGCGGCTGCGAGCGTTGCGCTTGCTTTTATCTGATCGCGCCAAAGAGGATGAATGTTGCTGCGGTCACACACCCCACCTGCCGCTGCAAAAAGTTCCCCAATCTTCCGATCGGTGCGGTTTCCACTGATCAGGTTCCACCAATCAATAAGTTATCACCAACCTACCCTGTGGATCAGTGATAACTTGTTTTCACCAAAGACCCCATTACTGCAAACTACTGTAATTGTACATCCCAGTAATGGTGCACAATATAGACGTTCAGGAGCCGCCTGTGTATAGAGACAAAGCAACACAATAACGGGGATAACACTAATGGGTGTTTATATTTAGCTGTAGGGTGGGCCCCTAGAGTCAATTCCCCTGGTGGGCCCCAAACAGCCCAGTCCGACCCTGCATAGGTAACCTTTTTTTGTGGATAACCATACCTTGTCCTCTACCCTAAATCCTGATCCATCAATACGTCTTTTGTTAGCCAAGGGTGACTGTCTACCCTGCGCCTTTTTCAGGTTCTCTCTGATCTCAGACCAGATACTCTTTAACCCTTTCGCACCAGAGCCTGTTTTTTCCTTCATGACCCTGCCATTTTTTTTCCCAATTCTGACCACTGTCACTTTATGTGGTCATAACTTTGGAACGCTTCAATGGATGGAAAGCTTGCTATTATTACCATCTTTTCAGTTAGCCATTAAAAGGTATCAACCACTGAGGACTTCAGTTCTTTTAAACAATTTTTTTTATCAATGGATCCCAGTGATTCTGAGACTGTTTTTAGTAACATAGATATAATATTTCGTGTTAGTGGTCAATTTTCTGTTGATAGTATTTGTATTGTTAGGAAAAAAAAATATAAAAAAATGCAATTTTTGAACTTTGAATTTTTATGACCTTAAAGCAGATAGATATATCACACAAAATCATTAATAAATAACATTTACCACATGTCTACTTTACATCGGCACCAATTTTGAAACATATTTTTTAATATACAGTGCCTTGCGAAAGTATTCGGCCCCCTTGAATTTTTCAACCTTTTCCCACATTTCAGGCTTCAAACATAAAGATAAAAATGTAAATTTTATGGTGAAGAATCAACAACAAGTGGGACACAATTGTGAAGTTGAACGAAATGTATTGCTTATTTTAAACTTTTGTAAAAAATAAAAAAACTGAAAATTGGGGTGTGCAATATTATTCATCCCCTTTAAATTAATACTTTGTAGTGCCACCTTTTTCTGCGATTACAGCTGCAGTCGCTTGAGGTATGTGTCTATCAGTTTTGCACATCAAGAGACTGAAATTCTTGCCCATTCTTCCTTTGTAAACAGCTGGAGCTGAGTGAGGTTGGATGGAGAGCGTTTGTGAACAACAGTTTTAAGCTCTTTCCACAGATTCTCGATTGGATTAAGGTCTGGACTGTGACTTGGTCATTCTAAAGTGGGCTTTACATGCTGCGACATCGCTAGCGATGTCGCGAGCGATAGCACCCGCTCACATCGGTGGTGCATCACGGGGTGATTGCTGCCATAGCGAACAATATCGCTACGGCAGCGTCACATGCAATTACCTCTTCACCGACGTCGTGGCCGCTGAACAATCTCTCCTTTAAGGGGGAGGTTCGTTCGGCATCACAGCGGCGTCACTAAGCGGCCGCCCAATAGAAGCGGAGGGGCAGAGATGACCGGGCGGAACATTCTTCCTTCCACATATCGGGCAGACGCAGGTATGGTGATGTTGCTCGTTCCTGCGGTGTCACACGTAGCGATGTGTGCTGCTGCAGGAACGACAAACAACCTGCGACCTACAACAGCAACGATAATTGGGATTAAAATGACGCGTCAATGATTAGGTGAGTAATTTTGTTCGATAACGGTCGTTTGTGCGTTTCACACGCAACGACGTCACTAACGATGCCGGATGTGCGTCATCAATTCCGTGAACCCAACGACATCTCGTTAGCGATGTCGTTGCATGTAAAGCCCGCTTAACACCTGGATATGTTTATTTGTGAACCATTCCATTGTAGATTTTACTTTATGCTTTGGATCATTGTCATTGTTGGAAGACAAATCTCCGTCCCAGTCTCAGGTCTTTTGCAGAGACTCTGACAAGTTTTCTTGAAGTATGGTCCTGCATTTGGCTCCATCTATCTTCCCATCAATTTTAACCATCTTCCCTGTCCATGCTGAAGAAAAGCAGGCCCAAACCATAATGCTGCCACCACCATGTTTGACAGTGGGGATGGTGTGTTCAGAGTGATGAGCTGTGTTGCTTTTACACCAAACATATCGTTTGGCATTGTGCCCAAAAAGTTCGATTTTGATTTCATCTGACCAGAGCACCTTCTTCCACATGTTTGGTGTCTCCCAGGTGGCTTGTATCAAACTTTAAATTACACTTTTTATGGATATTTTTGAGAAATGGCTTTCTTCTTGCCACTTTTCCATAAAGGCCAGATTTGTGCAGTGTATGACTGATTGCTGTCCTATGGACAGACTCTCCCACCTCAGCTGTAGATCTCTGCAGTTTATCCAGAGTGATCATGGGCCTCTTGGCTGCATCTCTGATCAGTCTTCTCCTTGTCTGAGATGAGAGTTTGGATGGACGGCCGGGTCTTGGTAGATTTGCAGTGGTATGATACTCCTTCCATTTCAATATGATCGCTTGCACCGTGCTCCTTGGGATGTTTAAAGTTTTGGAAATCTTTTTGTAACGAAATCCGGCTTTAAACTTCTCCACAACAGTATCACGGACCTGTCTGTTGTGTTCCTTGTTCTTCATGATGCTCTCTGTGCTTTACACAGAACACAGAACACTGAGACTATCACAGAGCAGGTGCATTTATACAGAGACTTGATTACACACAGGGGATTATATTTATCATCATCATCAGTCATTTAGGACAACATTGGATCATTCAGAGATTCTCAATGAACTTCTGGAGTGAGTTTGCTGCACTGAAAGTAAAGGGGATGAATAATATTGTACGCCCCGATTTTCAGTTATTTATTTTTTACAAAAGTTTAAAATAAGCAATACATTTCGTTCAGCTTCACAATTGTGTCCCACTTGTTGATTCTTCACCATAAAATTTTAAATTTTTATCTTTATGTTTGAACCTGAAATGTGGGAAAAGGTTGAAAAGTTAAAGGGGGCCGAATACTTTTGCAAGACGCTGTATGTTTCAAATGGGTTAATAAAAGTTATCAGCAATTTGTCTTTTTCCAACGCAATGTATAGAACCAATTTTGTTAGGGACCACATCACATTTGAAGAGACTTTGAGGGGCCAGAAAATACCCAAACGTCATGACATTTTAACAACTGCACCCTTCAAAGTGCTCAAAAGCACAGCCAAGAAGTTTATTAACCCAATAGGTGCTTCACAGCAATGTTGAAATAAAAAAAGTGAAAATTTTACTTTTTTGCCAAAAAATATTGCTTTAGCCCCAAATCTTTCATTTTCACAAGAATAACAGAAGAAAATGCACTATGACATTTGTTGTCCTATTACTCCTGAGTATGTCTATATCCCATATGTGGTGAAAAAATACTGTTTGTGCTCGGGAGGGAAGGAGCGCTATTTGACCTTTTGGAATGCAAATTTGCCTGGATTAGATTGCGGACACCATGTTGCATTTTCAGAGCCCCAGATGTACCTAAAGAATGGAAACTCCGCACAAGTGACCCCATTTCGGAAACTACACCTCTCAAGGAATTTATATAAATGTATAGTGAGCACTTTAAACCCATAGGTGCTTCTCAGAATTTTATAATATTGATCCATGAAAATAAAAACAAAATTCCCATATAAGAACTACCTTTAGCTCCAAATTTTTCATTTCCACAATAGTAGCTGGTGAGAATGAAACATACATTTTGCTGTGCAATTTTTCTTGATTACGTCAATACCTCATATGTTTTTGCAAACTACTTTTGAGGAACAAAGCTCATAAGGGAAGGAGCACTATTATGAAGTTCAGATTTTGTTGGAATGGTTTGGAGGTGTCATGTCACATTGGCAGAGCCCCTGAGGTGACAAAACAACAGGACCCCCAGAAGTGACCTGATTTTACAAACTTCACCTCTCAATGAATTCATCCAGGGGTGCAGTGATCATATTGACAGATGTGTCAAAGAATTGTATACAATTGGGCGTTGAAGAAAAAAATAATTACATTTTTACTACAGACATTTTGTTTTAGCCTTATATTTTACATGGTGAAAAGTGGCACCAAAATTTGTCACGCAATTTCTGCTAAACATGGCAATACCCCACATGTTGAAGTACAGTACTGCTTAACCACATGGTGTAACTCGGGAGCAGGGCGGTATTTACCATTAGGCACCCGTGGTCCCGTGCCTAGGGCGGCAGGATGCAGGGGGCGGGACCTTCTAGCAGTATAAAAAAAAAATAATTTTTTTTTTCTTTACACATTCATTAAATCCGCTGTATTTTCGGAGGGGGGAGGGGGGGAGAGGCGCACCTTTATTTTTTTGTATCCACGTCAATTAAGACGCGAATGCAGACAAACTGCAGCGGCCGGGCACAGAGAGCTGATTGACCCCGGAACTGCCGGCGCCTGCACTTCCGGGGTCACAGGCGCGCCAATCAGCTCCTTCCTGAGGCTGATGCTGGGGAGGCTGATGCTGGGGGAGGCTGGGAGGAGGGACGCTGATGCTGGGGGAGGCTGATGCTGGGGGAGGCTGGGAGGAAAGAGGCTGATGCTGAGGGAGGCTGATGCTGGGGGAGGCTGGGAGGAGAGAAGCTGATGCTGAGGGAGGCTGATGCTGGGGGAGGCTGGGAGGAGAGAGGCTGATGCTGGGGGAGGCTGGTGCTGGGGGAGGATGATGCTGGGGGAGGCTGGGAGGAGGGAGGCTGATGCTGGGGGAGGCTGGGAGGAGGGAGGCTGATGCTGAGGGAGGCTGGGAGGGGGGAGGCTGGGAGGAGAGAGGCTGATGCTGGGGGAGGCTGGGAGGAGGGAGGCTGATGCTGAGGGAGGCTGATGCTGGGAGAGGCTGATGCTTCGGGAGGCTCGGAGGAGAGAGGCTGATGCTGAGGGAGGCTGATGCTGGGGGAGACTGGGAGGAGAGAGGCTGATGCTGGGGGAGGCTAGGAGGGGGGAGGCTGATGCTGGCAGAAGCTGATACTGGGGGAGGCTGGGAGGAGGGAGGCTTATGCTGAGGGAGGCTGATGCTGGGGGAGGCTGGGAGGAGGGAGGCTGATGCTGAGGGAGGCTGATGCTGGGGAGGCTGGGAGGGGGGAGGCTGGGAGGAGGGAGGCTGATGCTGAGGGAGGCTGATGCTGGGGGAGGCTGGGAGGAGAGAGGCTGATGCTGAGGGAGGGGGAGGCTGGGAGGAGAGAGGGGGAGGCTGGGAGGAGAGAGGCTGATACTGGGGGAGGCTGATGCTGGGAGAGTTTGGGAGGAGAGAGGCTGATGCTGGGGGAGGCTGGGAGGAGAGAGGCTGGTGCTGGGGGAGGCTGATGCTGGGGGAGGCTGGGAGGAGGGAGGCTGATGCTGGGGGAGGCTGGGAGGAGGGAGGCTGATGCTGAGGGAGGCTGGGAGGGGGAAGGCTGGGAGGAGAGAGGCTGATGCTGAGAGAGGCTGATGCTGGGGGAGGCTGGGAGGAAAGAGGCTGATGCTGAGGGAGGCTGATGCTGGGAGAGGCTGATGCTGCAGGAGGCTCGGAGGAGAGAGGCTGATGCTGAGGGAGGCTGATGCTGGGGGAGGCTGGGAGGAGAGAGGCTGATGCTGGGGGAGGCTGGGAGGAGGGAGGCTGATGCTGAGGGAGGCTGATGCTGGGGGAAGCTGGGAGGAGAGAGGCTGATGCTGGGGGAAGCTGGGAGGAAAGAGGCTGATGTTGAGGAAGGCTGATGCTGGGAGAGGCTGATGCTGCGGGAGGCTCAGAGGAGAGAGGCTGATGCTGAGGGAGGCTGATGCTGGGGGAGGCTGGGAGGAGAGAGGCTGATGCTGGGGGAGGCTAGGAGGGGGGAGGCTTTTGCTGGGGGAGGCTGGGAGGGGGGAGGCTGATGCTGGGGGAGGCTTGGAGGAGGGAGGCTGATGCTGGGGGAGGCTGGGAGGAAAGAGGCTGATGCTGAGGGAGGCTGGGAGGGGGGAGGCTGGGAGGAGAGAGGCTGATGCTGGGGGAGGCTGGGAGGAGGGAGGCTGATGCTGAGGGAGGCTGATGCTGGGAGAGGCTGATGCTTCGGGAGGCTCGGAGGAGAGAGGCTGATGCTGAGGGAGGCTGATGCTGGGGGAGACTGGGAGGAGAGAGGCTGATGCTGGGGGAGGCTAGGAGGGGGGAGGCTGATGCTGGCGGAGGCTGATACTGGGGGAGGCTGGGAGGAGGGAGACTGATGCTGAGGGAGGCTGATGCTGGGGGAGGCTGGGAGGAGGGAGGCTGATGCTGGGGGAGGCTGGGAGGGGGGAGGCTGGGAGGAGGGAGGCTGATGCTGAGGGAGGCTGATGCTGGGAGAGGCTGATGCTGCGGGAGGCTCAGAGGAGAGAGGCTGATGCTGAGGGAGGCTGATGCTGGGGGAGGCTGGGAGGAGAGAGGCTGATGCTGGGGGAGGCTAGGAGGGGGGAGGCTTTTGCTGGGGGAGGCTGGGAGGGGGGAAGCTGATGCTGGGGGAGGCTTGGAGGAGGGAGGCTGATGCTGTGGGAGGCTGATGCTGGGGGAGGCTGGGAGGAGAGAGGCTGATGCTGGGGGAGGTTGATGCTGGGGGGAGGCTGGGGGGAGAGAGGTTGATGCTGGGGGAGAGGCTGCTGGTGAAGGCGGGGGAGAGCGACTGCTGCTGGGGGAATGGGAGAGAGGGGCCAATCCTAGAGACAGAGGACAAGGGTTGAGGGATAGTGCAATGACAAAATCGATGGCGGGGGAGTGTAAGGACTCAGAATGAGAGGGGGGCAGCATTGGGAGCTCATTATGGAAAAGGGGCAGCATGTGTGGGCTCAGTATGGAGTGGAGCAATGTAGGGGAGTCAATATCAAGAGTGGGGTAGTGTGTGTGTATGTGTGTGTGTGTGTGTGTGTGGGAGGGGTGTCTCAGCATAAGCGTTAGTGTGGTGGTCTTAGGATGAGTGGGGCAGCATGGAGGTGTCATTATGAAAAAGAGGAAGGCAGCATTAGGAGCTCATGGAGAGGGGCAGCATGCATGGGACATTGTGAGGAGGGAACAGCATGCATGGGAAACTGTGAGGAGGGAACAGCATGCATGGGACACTGTGAGGAGGGGGCAGCATGCATGGGACATTGTGAGGAGGGGGCAGCATGCATGAGACATTGTGAGGACGGGGAAGCATGCATGGGACATTGTGAGGAGGGGGAAGCATGCATGGGACATTGTGAGGAGGGGGCAGCATGCATGGGACATTGTGAGGAGGGGGCAGCACGCATGGGACATTGTGAGGAGGGGGCAGCATGCATGGGACATTGTGAGGAGGGGGCAGCATGCATGGGAAACTGTGAGGAGGGAGCAGCATGCATGGGACATTGGGAGGAGGGGCAACATGCATGGGACATTGTGAGGGGGACAGGATGCATGGGACATTGTGAGGAGGGAGCAGCATGCATGGGACACTGTGAGGAGGGGGCAGCATGCATGGGACATTGTGAGGAGGGGGCAGCATGCATGGGACATTGTGAGGAGGGAGCAGCATGCATGGGACACTGTGAGGAGGGGGCAGCATGCATAGGACATTGTGAGGAGGGGGCAGCATGCATGGGACATTGTGAGGAGGGGGCAGCATGCATGGGACATTGTGAGGAGGGAACAGCATGCATGGGAAACTGTGAGGAGGGAGCAGCATGCATGGGACATTGTGAGGAGGGGGCAGCATGCATGGGACATTGTGAGGACGGGGAAGCATGCATGGGACATTGTGAAGAGGGAGCGGCATGCATGGGACATTGTGAGGAGGGAGCAGCATGCATGGGACATTGTGATGAGGGAGCAGCATGCATGGGACACTGTGAGGAGGGGGCAGCATGCATGGGACATTGTGAGGAGGGGGCAGCATGCATGGGACATTGTGAGGAGGGGGCAGCATGCATGGGACATTGTGAGGAGGGAACAGCATGCATGGGAAACTGTGAGGAGGGAGCAGCATGCATGGGACATTGTGAGGAGGGGGCAGCATGCATGGGACATTGTGAGGACGGGGAAGCATGCATGGGACATTGTGAGGAGGGGGAAGCATGCATGGGAAACTGTGAGTAGGGAGCAGCATGCATGGGACATTGTGAGGAGGGGGCAGCATGCATGGGACATTGTGAGGACGGGGAAGCATGCATGGGACATTGTGAGGAGGGGGAAGCATGCATGGGACATTGTGAGGAGGGGCAGCATGCATGGGACATTGTGAGGAGGGGGAAGCACGCATGGGACATTGTGAGGAGGGGGCAGCACACATGGGACATTGTGAGGAGGGGGCAGCATGCATGGGAAACTGTGAGGAGGGAGCAGTATGCATGGGACATTGGGAGGAGGGGAAACATGCATGGGACATTGTGAGGGGGGACAGCATGCATGGGACATTGTGAGGAGGGAGCAGCATGCATGGGACATTGTGAGGAGGGGGCAGCATGCATGGGACATTGTGAGGAGGGGGCAGCATGCATGGGACATTGTGAGGAGGAGGCAGCATGCATGGGACATTGTGAGGAGGAAGCAGCATGCATGGGACATTGTGAGGAGGGGGCAGCATGCATGGGACATTGTGAGGAGGGGGCAGCATGCATGGGACATTGTGAGGAGGGGGCAGCATGCATGGGACATTGTGAGGAGGGGGCAGCATGCATGGGACATTGTGAGGAGGAAGCAGCATGCATGGGACATTGAGAGGAGGGGGCAGCATGCATGGGACATTGTGAGGAGGGGGCAGCATGCATGGGACATTGTGAGGAGGGGGCAGCATGCATGGGACACTGTGAGGAGGGGGCAGCATGCATGGGACATTGTGAGGAGGGAGCAGCATGCATGGGACACTGTGAGGAGGGGGCAGCATGCATGGTACATTGGGAGGAGGGGGCAGAATGCATGGGACATTGTGAGGAGGGGGCAGCATGCATGAGACATTGTGAGGAGGGGGCAGCATGCATGGGACACTGTGAGGAGGGGGCAGCATGCATGGGACATTGTGAGGAGGGGGCAGCATGCATGGTACACTGTGAGGAAGGGGCAGCATGCATGGGACATTGGGAGGAGGGGGCAGCATGCATGGGACATTGTGAGGAGGGGGCAGCATGCATGGGACATTGTGAGGAAGGGGCAGCATGCATGGGACATTGGGAGGAGGGGGAAGCATGCATGGGACATTGTGAGGAGGGGGCAGCATGCATGGGACATTGTGAGGAGGGGGCAGCATGCATGGGACATTGGGAGGAGGAGGCAGCATGCATGGGACATTGTGAGGAGGGGGCAGCATGCATGGGACATTGGGAGGAAGGGGCAGCATGCATGGGACATTGTGAGGAAGGGGCAGCATGCATGGGACATTGTGAGTAGGGGGCAGCATGATGTGAGGTCAATGTGCAGATCATATTTCATAATTGAGGAAGGTGTGGTGGGTATATTTTATAAGGGAAGGCAGTGTGTAGTTTATTAGGGGCAGTGTGACAGTCACAGTATATAAGTGGGGATGGTGGGAATATTTTATACTCATGCTATGTTTTGATGTGCCTGTGGTGATCCCCATTGGGGGGGTTAGTGCCCTTTGTTTCTCATTGATACTTTTTCAAGTGTTTTACAGAGTAGATCTGCCTTAAACAGATGTCGTGTGCGAAAACTCAGTGTTACGTTGTCACTAAGGGGCGCGACCACTTAAAGTGCCTAGGGCAGCACGAAGGCAAAATACAGCCCTGCTCGGGAGGAAAGGTATTTGACTCTTGGAACACAGATTTTTCTAGGATTGCTTTCAGATTCCACATACAGAGACGCTAAGTGCTAGAAGAGCAAATTCTCCCCTCAAGGGACCCCATTTTGGAAACTACACTCCTCTAGAAAATTATATACAGCGGTAACAATTTTGACTCCATGGCTGTTTTCTAGAAACAAAACACACAGTGGAAGTTACTGAGTGAAAATTGCAAATCTGCCATTGTAGTGCCCGTACATTGTAATGCCAATACATTGTTGTCCCCAGAGTTGAAGCTTTTATTGGGAACATTTTACATAACATTTTGGATCACATTTATCCTGTGCTCTATGCTGAGCATTTACAACAAGGTTTCCATCTAAATCTCCAAAAGACGTTGATCAGATGACACCCCGATGGATCCATTCACTATAATGAGACAGCAGCATTTCTCTAGACTCCGTCTGGCCTCTATTCAACGGTATCCTTTTTCAAAGTGCACAAAACTGGTAGACTGCACCTTTATGCATCACTAAAAAGATGGACCCCGTCGGATCATAGGCAGACACAGTCCAAAATGACTCTCTCTGTCTCATTATAGGGAATCTTCTGTCAGGGGTTTTGTCTGAATCATGTTTTTCAGAGATTTACACGCAAACCTTGGTGTAAGTGTAACGCCCCTGTTGCTTTGTCGTTACATGGTATTGTATAGTATTAGAAAAGGAAGCCAGCAAAGAAGCCTGTGGACAGGACTGATGGCTGAGTGTGAACAGTCACCACTTGCCAAAATCAGACAGATAGAACGACCAAGATAGGGTGCACGGCTTGGTGGAGGCTAACCAACTGCCAAAAAAATTAGAAAAGAAGCCAGCACAATTCCTAAACTGTACTTATTAATAAATGGAGATTTTTGGCAAAAAATTGCAATCTTTTGAGCTACCCCGCCACGTCATGGCAATTCTCATGGGGCAGTCCTACTCTGAAATATTTAATTTTATTTAAAGGGTGCAATGCGGCCTCACACATTTAAAAGCAGAACTATTTATCTATTAGAAACAGCACTTATTTTAAATGTGTGAGGCCGCATAGCACCCATTAAATAAAATAAAATATTTCAGAGTAGGATTGCCCCATGAGATTTGCCGTGACGTGGCGAGGTAGCTCAAAAGATTGCAATTTTTTGCCAAAAATCTCCATTTATTAATAAGTACAGTTTAGAAATTGTGCTGGCTTCCTTTTCTAATTGTATTGTATAATATCCCTTTCCCGGGCAGGAGGAGGTAAGTCCACACACACGCATCACACCGCCAGGAAGGAGTTAATAGATTTTCAGCACTTAGTTTGTGTTTGCATGACTCATCCTGTCTCCTAAATGAGCAGGAAGCAGGTGGCTTCACACAGACAGGTCACCATGACGACGTACTGGCTTCCTGGTAGGCTGGGGGCCTGAGCTGGGAGTGAGCTGCAGGGGAGACAGGAAGTCTAATTTAGAACCGTCTGGGATGTGAAAGAGCACAGACCTCTGCAGGGACAGCTCCTGCAGAGGGGAACCAGCCAGACCAGGGCTATTAACACCTGGAGGAAGGGACTGGGGACAGATACTGGGGATCGTGGAGCATGTACCTGGTGGTGCCTGAGAGAACCCTGATTCTATCAGGGGGCGCTACTGTACCGCCCCCCGTGCTCGGCGGTAGCCAAGCCGCTCGGATCTGGACCTTCTGTGGGTGGCTCGAGGGTCTCCGGACCAGGGGGTC
The DNA here is from genome assembly GCF_048569485.1 of Anomaloglossus baeobatrachus. NCBI lineage: Eukaryota > Metazoa > Chordata > Amphibia > Anura > Aromobatidae > Anomaloglossus > Anomaloglossus baeobatrachus. The sequence continues at coordinate 276,142,155 of NC_134359.1, forward strand.
TCGCGGTCACTTCAACTAAAAGGGGGTTTGTGGTTTGGGGACGTAATGATACGGCCGGAGCCGTGTTAAGTTTGTGACGCCACCCACGGGATGTGGTGAAGGTGGACACCACCGCTGCAGTTACGAGGCACCCAGGGAGATGGTATGCAGCAAGTTATTAACTCCTCTGTGGGCAGGGATGGTGGCCCCAGGACCCGTTGGGGGGTGTTTGGCGGTGCAGGGAAATGGGCGGACGGAGGGCACTGATGGACTCACTATTAGTAAACACGCAAGTCTCTGGTAAACCAAAGTGATGGTGATCGGTGCCCGCAGACGGCTGCAGTCTGGTCCCCCACCCGGCTGGTGGTCTCTGTCTTTCTCCCGCACCTGAGTTGTGTGTTGGACTACGTGCACTTGGAACTTCAGGAGTCCGCTCCCCGGCTGGATGTGGCCGAAGGAGCCCTTTGCCCGCAGACGCTGGCCCATGGGATCTCTGAGCCGTGGCGGTGACTACTTATCCCCCTCATTGGGCTGTTGTCTTCAGTCGGGACTTTGAGTGGGACAGGACCTCTAGTCCTGGCTTCAATCAGTTAATTAGCTAGCCCTCAGTAGCTTCTGGACCTAGCTTCAGGGTCTGAGTACCCCTCTTTGTGCTCCGGTTTCCGATTCGGTTCCCCAGGTCAGTACCGGCGGGCCACTACCCTGTCCCGGTCCACCACGGTTCCACCGAGCCGTCTTCCCGGCTCCTGCAGACAGAGGCCTCCGTATGCCTCCTAGCCAGAGGTACCAGGGCTCCTACCCTAGCACCTGTTAGTTTGCCTCAGGCCCAGACACAGGCCTGACCTCACTCACAGACTGTCAAAACTGAACTCTCTTCTTTTCTGACTGAACTGACTTTTCCTGCCCCAGGCTCTCTGAGCTCCTCGGTGGGTGTCTACCAACCGCTTGGGTCTGCCCCCTGGTGTGTCCATCAAGCCCTGGGGGTGGTGACTAGCGTTTAATGTGGTTGGCTGGTGTTACCTAGTGAGGGACTGGTGTTATGCGGGGCCCTATTTGTGACTACCTGGCTGGCCAGGGCATCACACTCCCCCTTGGTTAACCACAGACCGTCCGTGGGCTGTCCGAGCACCACTGGTTTATTTTTCCTTTAAAACTGTAAAATAAAAAAAGGGTAAAACATTTACAATTATAATAATTTTGTACAATTAAGCATACTTATGAATTTCTTCCCTTGCGGGAGGCTGGTTACTTTAACGTTGCATAATAAAAAAAAATTTTATTAACCGGGAACGGAACGGGACGGGACCGGCTCCTTTTCATTTTGCCCACCCAAGTAAACCTATACCTTGATGCTGCCTCTAAAAACAGGTCAGCACCCCTTTTCCCCAGTCCAGGAAACGGGTTCGGGTCCGGGTTTTGCTCACACGGGCCGGATAATAAGTTCCTTACCCGGCAGTCTCTCTGAGGCCCAACGTCCAGGGGACCCCTGACCCGGACGGTCGTCACTGGTCTCCTTAGTGACAGGACCTCGGCCTACAATTTCCCGCAGGCCCATCCTCCAACCAGCCTCTCCGGAGACTGCAGGACAATGAAAAGGGTGGTCCATTTAAAACACTTTAACTCCGCTGCCGACGCAGCCTCCTCCAGCAACTTTCCCTCAGTCCACCACAGGGCAGCACGGGTCCCCAATGCCACCTTCACTCACGGGTGACACTGTCCATAAAGACCCCATCTTCCACTGCCTGCAGTGCGGGTACGGTAAACCGGGCTCTGTAAACAAAAACTGTCCTCGCTCCAACTTAACTCTCTTGCCGTCCTCCACCGGGGGCTCCGACTCCTGATGGCGCCCTCTGAGGCTCCGACCGCAGTGGCGTTCAACAAGTAGGGCAAGGTCCTCCTTTCCTTCCACCCGTGTGCTGGATGGCGTCTCCCGGGGAACGTGGAGACGCTCAACAAAGGTCGGGAGTGTATTTTAATAGGAGCGGGTCCTTATCTTTAAAACTTTTCAAACATGAAACAGTTAACTTTTTGGGGTAGACTTACGGGTTCCGCTACCACTGCAGCGGGTCGTGCGACTCCGTCAGCCGTCTGGACACCGGGCTTCCCATCCACGTGCAATACATCCTGGGACTCTGGACCTCCAACGGGAACAGTGGTGGGATCGTGGACGGCACCGCCTCATCCAGGAGCTGTGTTACACTGGGCACACTGGTTGCATGCATAGCGGGTCCCGACTCCCAGCTGGCTAGGGATGACGAAGGGGTCTGCGTCACTTTATCTTGGCATGACACGGCTCGGGCGGCCCGCTGTTCACGGGCCCCTACCACGGCAACCATCCTCCGGACCTCTGCGCGCCAGTCGAGCACCTGCTGCAGCGTTTGGGCTCTTACCCGAACACAGAATCTTTGCAGCTCTTGCTCCCACCAGGCAGCGGTCCCTGCAGGCAGGCGGACAGAGCTCCTCTCCTCTGCATCAAAAGCCACTCCGGCTCTGCCGCTTCTGAGCCCCGCCACTCCTGTGGCGGGTGCCACACCACCAACCTCATCCGGCGCGGACATCTTCCCGCTTTTCCCCTTGGTCTTTTAGTGGCACTCCTCTCTCCGGCCGGTAAGTTTCATTTTGCGACTTCCGGCTTTTCTTTACTGCCGCGTTCCCAGGGGGCGGGGCTCGGCAAGATGGCGGATCACGAAAATTTCACAAAGGATCACCGCTGACTTCGATTCAAGGTGCACTTCCACAAGGTAAGTGGATGGGTAAGTATCCTGTTCGTGACGCCAGAAATTGAGTTGTACCGCCCCGTGCTCGGCGGCAGCCAAGCTGCTCGGATCCGGACCTTCTGTGGGTGGCTTGAGGGTCTCAGGACCCGGGGGTCTCGCGGTCACTTCAACTAAAAGGGGGACGTAGTGGTACGGCCGGAGCCGTGTTAAGTTCGTGACGCCACCCACGGGATGTGGTAAAGGTGGACACCACCGCTGCAGTTATGGGGCACCTGGGGGAGATGGTATGCAGCAAGTTGTTAACCCCTCCGTGGGCAGGGATGGCGGCCCCGGGACCTGCTGGGGAGTGTTTGGCGGTGCAGGGAGATGGGCGGCCTGAGGGCACTGATGTACTCACTATTAGTAAACATGCAAGTCTCTGGTAAACCAAGGTGATGGTGATCGGTGCCCGCAGACGGCTGCAGTCTGGTCCCCCACCCGGCTGGCGGTCTCTGTCTTTCTACCGCATCTGAGTTGTGTGTTGGACTACGTGCACTTGGAACTTCAGGAGTCCACTCCCCGGCTGGCCACTACCCTGTCCCAGTCCACCACGGTTCCACCGAGCCGTCTTCCCGGCTCCTGCAGACAGAGGCCTCCGTATGCCTCCTAGCTAGAGGTACCAGGGCTCCTACCCTGGCACCTGTCAGTTTGCCTCAGGCCCAGACACAGGCCTGACCTCACTCACAGACTGTCAAAACTCAACTCTCTTTTTTTCTGACTGAACTGACTTTTCCCACCCCAGGCTCTCTGAACTCCTCGGTGGGCATCTACCAACCGCCTGGTTCTGCCCCCTGGTGTGTCCATCAAGCCCTGGGGTTGGTGACTAGGGTTTAATGTGGTTGGCTGGTGTTACCTAGTGAGGGACTGGTGTTATGCGGGGCCCTATTTGTGACTACCTGGCTGGCCAGGGCGTCACACTACTGGAGTAAGAGAGAGAGACAGAAAGGCGGCGAGTCCCTCAGAAGCTCCATGCCATGGGGACAGTAATCAAACGCACACGAAAGAGAGACCCTCAGATTACCTTACCGGATCCTGCCTCCGACCTGCCCGAGACCGACCGGAGGTTACAACGGCGAGTACCAGCACCCGTGTGCGATGTTGGAACAGACCGGTGAATATAAAGGAACTGGAACCTACAGTTAGTGACTCTTGTGAGTAAATGCCGCCGCCCTGTGCCCTGATGCTCCTGAGGACTGCCGCCCCCTGTTCTCACTAACCTCCGTGGATCCACCCGTGGAGAGCGATTCCATCTTAGCTGCCCGTAACACCTGCCCCGGAGAGAGACTGTGCAGCGGTGGCTAATCACTTGGCCGCATACCACGGGTGGCACTGCTTGCAACCCCCGTTCCCATCCCATAACGTTCCTGGGGGAAAGAAGAGTTGCAGGGGGAGGGGGTCCACGGCAGAGGAGGCCGAGACCCCAGTCATCGCTGCAACCGGTGACGTGCTCCCCAGGAACCCGGTCACCCTCCTTCCATAACCCCCTTGTCACACCGAACTGTCGAAACTTTCTTTTATTGAAACCCGCCGGGGTCACGGAAGCCGGGTCGGGCCACTCACAGCTTGACCCCGACCACCACCGGCCCGGTGACTGTGCGAGCCCTGCAAGCCCCGGCGTGGGCGTTTCATAAGCGCTCAGCTCAGAGAGCAGGATAGATGTAAGCCGAGTATTACTGAGATCTTTGGGAGGAAGACTTCATAATTCAACAGCAGGTCAAGAATCGCTTTTATTTTTTTTACACCATTCAATGTAGAGTATAAGTAGATTAGACAGTTCTATTCTTTGTGTCAGTGCGATTGCAGCGATACCAGATTTATATAGTTTTTTTAATGTTTGGCATTTATCAAACACTAAAATACTTTTTATCGCTGTGCTAACATGCTATTCAATGCAGCATCACTAGCGGTGATGCACGTACCTGTGTCCGCTGTCACCGCTGATGAATGCCCGTCACTTCCGCTCATGCGCAGTATGAAGCCGGGTGTATGCGTACTGGCTTCAGAGAAGTCTAATGCGCATTACGAAAATTGCCGGGGACTTCTCATCATGTGCACTGTCCAGCGTCTCAAGCAATTAGAGCGGACACAGGTACGCACATCACTGCTGGTGACGCTAGGCAGTGGGCATTGAATAGCATGTTAGCATGCCCCTGTGGGTGTGCTAACATGCTAAGATGGCGAAATGAGCACAGGAACTAAAGCCCTTGCAACTAGTCCCTGTGCTCATTAGCATATTAGAGAGGATCTATAGAAATGCTTATTCTAAAGATCCATTTATCTATGCTACTAGATACAGGGACGGTTAGGCAGGGATAAGCAATATGCGCCCAGAACTGCTCGTGGTTCTGGGTGCATATTGCACCTGACAGGTTCCCTTTAAATATATATGTGTGATGGTGGGCAGTGTAGTGCATAATGAAACTGCCCCAGACTGTGCAGCAAGGTGTTAACCCCAATGCTGTTTTTGTCCAGCCCCCTCTCCCGTCCAGGCCCTGCTCTTCCTGTGTTTGGGAGGGGACTCCGTCCTGGCCCCTCCCGAATTCCCAATCCCACCTATAGGGTGTAATTTCTACCTATATATTGGGGTCTGGGCCGGTGTCCGGCCTCTTCCCCTGGTATCCCAGGATCCGGAGCAGCTCTGCCTGGTGGAAGCAGGAGAAACCCGATGGACCTTCACATCCTTGAGACGCTGCAGGCCCATGCGCGGCATGAAGGTTAGGGATGACTGGCTCATTTATTTGCAGAGCTCAGCTCTCCTCAGTTACAGCTAGGGGCTATGTTGCAGACAGCTGCAGCACCTGCCGGGGAAGTGTTTCTTCTCCTAGGTGCTTCCCTCGGGCCCCTGCCCCACGTGCATCCCTGTTTTTCCTGCCCCTGCCTTTAGCACGGCATGCAGGCTTTAATAAACACCTCACAACTGTTGCTCCCTCAGCCCCCTCCCTGTTGTTTTCACAGCACAGTTTGCTCCACGCCCCCTTCTTCCCCCCTGCAGCTCAGCACGTCTAGTGCATTAGCATCACAGCAGTATTACTTTAACCCCTCATATACTGCCATGGACAATGACACCACTTCCTCTTCTGCAGGTTTTGGGCAGTGTGTCTGCTCACCAGCCTGTATCCCTGGCTCAGAGCCTCCAAATAGTGAACACCCCCCCCACCCCACCCCTAAATCCCCTCCTGTGCTGCATACCTGTGATGGTCTGCCACGTTCTCAATTAACCCTTGATGCCCAAGCTGTCCCCTTCTTCACATCCACAGCTACTTTCACAATGTCTAAATCCTTGCAGACCACAGGGGTCCTGCTTATGTCCTACCAGTGATCGGTCCCGCTTCCCCTCTGCGTTGGGCTATGTGCCCACGTGGCGTGTTTTCATGCAGTTACGCTGCGTTCTGCACCGCAGCGTGGCTGCATGTGTCCTGCGCCCCAGCACAATCTATGAAGATTGTGCATAATTCATGCCCACATGGCGTATTGGAGCGCAGCGCTTCGGCTACTGCCGGGGCGCTGCGTTCTAAGAAGTGATATGTCGCTTCTTTGGTGTGCTCTGCATGCAGCCCCTGCTCTGTCTATGGGGGGGGCTGCGTGCGGAGCGCATGAAATCGGCTTTTCAGTACGGACTGTTTCTGCGGCGGTTTGGGGCGCACGTGTGCTGTTCAGATCGCTGCGGAAATTTCTGTAGGGATGGAACGCAGCGTGGGCACATGGCCTTGCATCGGTCGGATCTGCACGATCAGCGTCGCTCGCCGGATCGGTGCAGGAGGCGCTTGAGGCATTCTTCACGTAACTTCTCCCATACACACAGAAGCCGGCGTTCACACTCATCTGGTAGAAGTCGCCTTTTGAATTCCTTTTGAGGGCTCAAGCGTCTCGAGGGTGACTGATGAGTGTGCACGAACATCTATGGTGCAGCCTACGAGGACACAGAGGAATTGGTCTGCTACTGAACAGCCCGGGGATGTGAGGTATGCCCCTTCCCACGTCAGCGGTGGTGTATCTACGGCGAATTCCACAGAGATGGCATCCACATCAACATCCGGTGTGTTCACGGAGGCTTGGGGGATTAAGGCATTACAGCTCCTTAAGGTGGCATTCTCCATCTTCATTGTTTGAGAGATCGGGCGCTTCGAGGATGCCTGGCGGTCTTGTGCTGTCACGTCAGCGGTGGTGTTTTGATGGATACTCCCCCTGTGATAGCATCATGTCGACTAAGTCACGTTTATATTTGTCCCAGTACTTATGATAAGAAACCCAGGGTCACGAGAACGATTAGTAATTGGCTGCAGGTTTTTCAGTCCTGGGTCAGAAATATCCCGACCGTGGTCCTGAAATGTTCATTTATCAATACCTAATTTATAGTTCCTATAAACTCACGGTGGTTATGGGTGTAGTTGGTATTATGAGGATTTTCAGCGTCGGCTTGCCCCTACACCCTGGCATTGGTTTGAGTGTCCAAGCCATGGATTTCTGGCTTAGGTTAATGACCGTACAGAAGCCAGTATACCACTTTTCAATCCACGGCCACTGTGCCGGGAGCTTCACAAGGTCCAGCCATGGTGGCCGTGCGCCGCCCAGGAGCGTGTTGGTTGTTTAATGATTGACACTTCCGGTTCTTTGGGTTATGCAATCCTAGCACGAGTGTTCTGCTTGCTGCGGAGCCATTTGGCTGTTAGATGCACTCACTCTCCTTCCAAGGTCCTCGGTAAAATGGTACAAATGTCTCAGACGACCCCGGTAAAGGTATCAGAGATGCCCCTTGTGGCTTGACAAATATCCCAATAAGGATGTGGCTGGTCATATCAGTTTTGTATTTTTCTTTCACTTTATTTATTCCATTTAATTTTCCTAATTGCTCCCTTATTGTCGCTAAAAGGAACAGAACCGGGTAGATTTCAATTGATACACCACCTACTGTATTTCACCCACACGGTGGGTCTGTTAATCATGGTATCCCTCCTGAGTAAGCTTTGATTTCTGTGTCTTTTTACAGTGTAATTTCTCTTATACGGGAGTTCGGACGCAGTGCACTTTTGCTTAATCTGATATCGAATCTGTGTTTTGTCCGTTACCTGTTCATCCGTACTGTTCCATAGTTTGGGTTGTTGCATGTAGGGCAATTTTTATTACAATTCTTTACTTCCCATGGGATGCTTTATGTCATTCCATTATTTTTAACTCTTCAGTTCATTTCTTCAATGGGTGCGGTGGTGTGAGACGGTCTAAAAATTTGTCACTCACTACTTGATGATTTTCTTTAATTGCTCTAGTGACTTCGATGAATGCAAACAATTTTTGACATTTTTTCAGTTGATATTGAGTTTGTTGTCCCTTTGCCCCCAAACAAACGTAGGGCACGAAAGATTCAGACCCTGTTTCAATTGAGTGAGTTTTGTTTTTGTACGGTGCAGTCTTAAAGGGATTTTCTACATACCATGAAAATACATTCACTTTGTCTAATTGGTAATTCTGTTGGACAATTTTGTTGCTTATGTGATGTTATATTACTGAACCGCAGCATTAGAGAGGTCAGAATTACAGCCCGAGCTAATTAGAATTACAGGCATAGTATAGTTATAAGTATTTGTGTATTTACAGGAAAGTTACATTGCGCCAAATGTAGTTCACCGCCTCTCATTGTCCACTAGGGGCGCTTCACCCTGATCACAGGATTCATAAGTCCACCAGAGGGGCGCTTCACCCTGACCACAGGATTACGTATTACTTCTGACTTACTGATTTGGTCTCAATTCCTTTTCACCTTTAATGAGTGCATGTTCAACATGTGTTCTGTGGTGTCTAACCAGGTTTTATTTTTGCTCACCAATGCGTCTTTTTTCTGATGGTTTAGCGCTGTTTATTGGCAATCAGTGGTGCCGGGGCACCTGGCCCTCACCTTGTTAACTTTTTGTTTTACTGCTAATTTTTCCCTTTCAGAATCGTTCCCTATTGTCATTGCTGTGGAGTTATGGCACACGTCACTAGCCAACTGTAATATTTTGTTTGCTGTTACTCTGCATACAATACACATTTGGATCTGAGCATGGGCTATGGTTTCTCAGAGTAATGCTCCATATTGATTGTCTCGTTTCTGTTTGCAGGATTTTTCAGCTGGTACCCAATGCCAGCCCGGTGGGTTGCCATTGCCACACCGCTGCGAGATCTTGTCGGGACCAACTCCTGACAGAGATTAGGACTTCAGATCCCCCTTCAAAGTGGCAACTTTATGGATAGGCGTGAAACAGTGGTTAGGTATAGGTATGCTGGTAGCTGGTCCCTCGGTTCTGATAACTTTACCTGTTCGGAGGTTACCCTCTAATATTTGATGCACCTTTATAACTTTGGTTCTTCCGCCTCTGTAGCCCAGAAGCATTTATTTGTATTTTGTTCCATTTTTTGATGGGATGTTCTACGTTATTAAATCTTCTTATTTTCAAATCCCTTTAATGGCTGGTTTAAGTCCCACCAATCCATAGATAAGAGGCATCCCAATTTTTTACCTGATGCTTCTTCAGTTAATCGACTATGCAGGCTGTTTGTTCAATCCCAAGGGAGATATCCCTGTTGTCCACAACCTTTAACTTGGCCTTTCTGGGCCCTCAGAGTCAGCGAACTCGCCACACCGTCCAAGAATAGTTTTGTTGCCTTCAATTGTGTGCCATACTACTTATTGACCCTTCATGCGTATCCGCGTTCAGGAGCCCAAACTGACCAAGTGGCCAGAGATTCTGGGATTAGACTGTTCCTTCCCCTGGCCCTACCTGCCCTTTGCGTTTGATGGAATTTTTGTTTGTCGGTCTACTGGTACCTCACTGTTAGTTTATTAGGATGGTTCCCCCCTTACTAGGTACCAGTTTACCGCTCCTTTTTCGGTGCTGCCTCGCCGCTTGCCGTTTTTTCACCCCCTGATCACTTTGGGCCTCATTCCTTTTCATTGTGGCAGCCACTAAGGCTGCCAGGGCGGGCTTTATCAGACTCTGATATACAGTGCATATTGGTAAATTGCGCTCTGCTTTTTTGTCAGATATGCATCGCACGATTTATTGCAGGAAGTAACCAATTTTATAGCACATTTACTTTAATTTCTTTAAAGGTTCGGCATTGCTATTAAAAAAAAAAAAAAAAATTTTGGGATTGTTGGCAATTTCTACGTGTTTTGGGCTGTTCAGAAAGCTGGTAACAGTCGCAATCTTGGATTCTACTCTGTCGAACTGCTTAGTGGTTGGGTTCGAGGCCTGAGATGGCTCAGGTCTTGTTGGAGGTGGTTGCCATCAGCAGGCAGTTGTCTGCTCCGCGGATTTTAGTTGGAAGGTGACAACCGAAGGTTAATGCTTCAAGATGGTGTGCTCTTGGCAGATATCGGTCTGGACATATTTTTATCTATGATCCAGGACGGCCTGGAGCAAGCCTTTTTTCCAAATGGTGGGGGTCGGAGTTCAGTTTGAGACTGGTCTCCTCCTTGGCATGTGTCAACAGCATTCTGGTGAGAGAGCGGAAGTCCTTGGTCCTGTGGTAGAGTGTCCCTTCTCACCTGGAGTCAAGTTATGTTTTACAAGTTCTAAAGAGTTTGGAAAAAGTTTATAAAATATGTTTTACAAGTTTTATTGAGTTTGGAAAAGTTTGTAAAATAATAATATATCAGTAAAGCTGTGACCGATATCTGCCAACAAAATGGTGTCTGTCTTTATTTCATTAGGACGGGCCTTTATTTGGATGCAATGGTTCTTTGTTTTTGTCTGTGCAGTCTGGTGGGCAGTGCAGTGCATAATGAAACTGCCCCAGACTGTGCAGCAAGGGGTTAACCCCAATGCTGTGTTTGTCCAGCCCCCTCTCCCGTCCAGGCCCTGCTCTTCCTGTGTTTGGGAGGGGACACCGTCCTGGCCCCTCCCGATTTCCCAATCCCACCTATAGGGTGTAATTTCTACCTATATATTGGGGTCTGGGCCGGTGTCCGGCCTCTTCCCCTGGTATCCCAGGATCTGGAGCAGCTCTCCCTCCCTCCCTCCCTCCCTATTGTTAATGCTTGTTTTTTTACTTGTTTTTCTTTTTTGGTAACAGTTTCTAAATGTTTGTACAGTGAAGTCACAGCAGCATGTGTCAACAGCATTCTGGTGAGAGAGTGGAAGTCCTTGGTCCTGTGGTAGAGTGTCCCTTCTCACCTGGAGTCAAGTTATGTTTTACAAGTTCTAAAGAGTTTGGAAAAAGTTTATAAAATATGTTTTACAAGTTTTATTGAGTTTGGAAAAGTTTGTAAAATAATAATATATCAGTAAAGCTGTGACCGATATCTCCCAACAAAATGGTGTCTGTCTTTATTTCATTAGGACGGGCCTTTATTTGGATGCAATGGTTCTTTGTTTTTGTCTGTGCAGTCTTCCTCCCAAAGATCTCAGTAATACTCGGCTTACATCTATCCTGCTCTCTGAGCAGAGCACTTATGAAACGCCCACGCCGGGGCTTGCAGGGCTCGCACAATCACCGGGCCGGTGGTGGTCGGGGTCAAGCTGTGAGTGGCCCGACCCGGCTTCCGTGACCCCGGCGGGTTTCAATAAAAGAAGGTTTCGACAGTTCGGTGTGACAAGGGGGTTATGGAAGGAGGGTGACGGAGTTCCTGGGGAGCACGTCACCGGTTGCAGCGATGACTGGGGTCTCGGCTTCCTCTGCCGTGGACCCCATCCCCCTGCAACTCTTCTTTCCCCCAGGAACGCTATGGGATGGGAACGGGGGTTGCAAGCAGTGCCACCCGTGGTATGCGGCCAAGTGATTAGCCGCCGCTGCACAGTCTCTCTCCGGGGCAGGTGTTACGGGCAGCTAAGATGGAATCGCTCTCCACGGGTGGATCCCCGGAGGTTTGTGAGAACAGGGGGCGGCAGTCTTCAGGAGCACCAGGGCACAGGGCGGCGGCATTTACTCACAAGAGTCACTAACTGTAGGTTCCAGTTCCTTTATATTCACCGGTCTGTTCCAACATCGCACACGGGTGCTGGTCCTCGCCGTTGTAACCTCCGGTCTGTCTCGGGCAGGTCGGAGGCAGGATCCGGTAAGGTAATCTGAGGGTCTCTCTTTCGTGTGCGTTTGACTACTGTCCCCATGGCATGGAGCTTCTTAGGGACTCGCCGCCTTTCTGTCTCTCTCTCTTACTCCAGTAGTGTGACGCCCAGGCCAGCCAGTTAGTCACAAATAGGGCCCCGCATAACACCAGTCCCTCACTAGGTAACACCAGCCAACCACATTAAACCCTAGTCACCAACCCCAGGGCTTGATGGACACACCAGGGGGCAGAACCAGGCGGTTGGTAGATGCCCACCGAGGAGTTCAGAGAGCCTGGGGAGGGAAAAGTCAGTTCAGTCAGAAAAAAAGAGAGTTGAGTTTTGACAGTCTGTGAGTGAGGTCAGGCCTGTGTCTGGGCCTGAGGCAAACTGACAGGTGCCAGGGTAGGAGCCCTGGTACCTCTAGCTAGGAGGCATACGGAGGCCTCTGTCTGCAGGAGCCGGGAAGACGGCTCGGTGGAACCGTGGTGGACTGGGACAGGGTAGTGGCCAGCCGGGGAGCGGACTCCTGAAGTTCCAAGCGCAGGTAGTCCAACACACAACTCAGATGCGGTAGAAAGACAGAGACCACCAGCCGGGTGGGGGACCAGACTGCAGCCGTCTGCGGGCACCGATCACCATCACCTTGGTTTACCAGAGACTTGCATGTTTACTAATAGTGAGTACATCAGTGCCCTCCGGCCGCCCATCTCCCTGCACCGCCAAACACTCCCCAGCAGGTCCCGGGGCCACCATCCCTGCCCACGGAGTGGTTAACAACTTGCTGCATACCATCTCCCCCAGGTGCCCCGTAACTGCAGCGGTGGTGTCCACCTTCACCATATCCCGTGGGTGGTGTCACGAACTTAACACGGCTCCGGCCGTACCACTACGTCCCCCTTTTAGTTGAAGTGACCGCGAGACCCCCGGGTCCGGAGACCCTCAAGCCACCCACAGAAGGTCTGGATCCGAGCGGCTCGGCTGCCGCCGAGCACGGGGCGGTACAACTCAATTTCTGGCGTCACGAACAGGATACTTACCCATCCACTTACCTTGTGGAAGTGCACTTTGAATCGAAGTCAGCGGTGATCCGTTGTGAAATTTTCTAGATCCGCCATCTTACCGAGCCCCGCCCCCTGGGAACGCGGCAGTAAAGAAAAGCCGGAAGTCGCAAAATGAAACTTACCGGCTGGAGAGAGGAGTGCCACTAAAAGACCAAGGGGAAAAGCGGGAAGATGTCCGCGCCGGATGAGGTTGGCGGTGCGGCACCCGCCACAGGAGTGACGGGGCTCAGAAGCGGCAGAGCTGGAGTGGCTTTTGATGCAGAGGAGAGGAGCTCTGTCCGCCTGCCTGCAGGGACCGCTGCCTGGTGGGAGCAAGAGCTGCAAAGATTCTGCGTTCGGGTAAGAGCCCAAACGTTGCAGCAGGTGCTTGACTGGTGGACGGAGGTCCGGAGGATGGTTGCCGTGGTAGGGGCCCGTGAACAGCGGGCCACCCGAGCCGTGTCATGCCAAGATAAAGTGACGCAGACCCCTTCGTCATCCCTAGCCAGCTGGGAGTCGGGACCCGCTATGCATGCAACCAGTGTGCCCAGTGTAACACAGCTCCTGGATGAGGCGGTGCCGTCCACGATCCCACCACCGTTCACGTTGGAGGTCCAGAGTCCCGGGATGTATTGCACATGGATGGGAAGCCCGGTGTCCAGACGGCTGACGGAGTCGCACGGCCAGCTGCAGTGGTAGCGGAACCCGTAAGTCTACCCCAAAAAGTTAACTGTTTCATGTTTGAAAAGTTTTAAAGATAAGGACCCGCTCCTATTAAAATAGACTCCTGACCTTTGTTGAGCGTCTCCACGTTCCCCGGGAGATGCCATCCAGCACACGGATGGAAGGAAAGGAGGACCTTGCCCTACTTGTTGAACGCCACTGCGGTCGGAGCCTCAGAGGGCGCCATCAGGAGTCGGAGCCCCCGGTGGAAGACGGCAAGAGAGTTAAGTTGGAGCGAGGACACTTTTTGTTTACAGAGCCCGGTTTACTGTACCCGCACTGCAGGCAGTGGAAGACGGGGTCTTTATGGACAGTGTCACCCGTGAGTGAAGGTGGCATTGGGGACCCGTGCTGCCCTGTGGTGGACTGAGGGAAAGTTGCTGAAGGAGGCTGCGTCGGCAGCGGAGTTAAAGTGTTTTAAATGGACCACCCTTTTCATTGTCCTGCAGTCTCCGGAGAGGCTGGTTGGAGGATGGGCCTGCGGGAAATTGTAGGCCGAGGTCCTGTCACTAAGGAGACCGGTGACGACCGTCCGGGTCAGGAGTCCCCTGGACGTGGGGCCTCTGAGAGAGACTGCCGGGTAAGGAACTTATTATCCGGCCCGTGTGAGCAAAACCCGGACCCGAACCCGTTTCCTGGACTGGGGAAAAGGGGTGCTGACCTGTTTTTAGAGGCAGCATCAAGGTATAGGTTTACTTGGGTGGGCAAAATGAAAAGGAGCCGGTTCCTGCCCCGTTCCATTCCCGGTTAATAAAAATGTTTTTTATTATGCAACGTTAAAGTAACCAGCCTCCCGCAAGGGAAGAAATTCATAAGTATGCTTAATTGTACAAAATTAGTATAATTGTAAATGTTTTACCCTTTTTCTATTTTACAGTTTTAAAGGAAAAATAAACCGGTGGTGCTCGGACAGCCCGCGGACGGTCTGTGGTTAACCAAGGGGGAGTGTGATGCCCTGGCCAGCCAGGTAGTCACAAATAGGGCCCCGCATAACACCAGTCACTCACTAGGTAACACCAGCCAACCACATTAAACGCTAGTCCCCACCCCCAGGGCTTGATGGACACACCAGGGGGCAGACCCAAGCGGTTGGTAGACACCCACCGAGGAGCTCAGAGAGCCTGGGGCAGGAAAAGTCAGTTCAGTCAGAAAAGAAGAGAGTTCAGTTTTGACAGTCTGTGAGTGAGGTCAGGCCTGTGTCTGGGCCTGAGGCAAACTAACAGGTGCTAGGGTAGGAGCCCTGGTACCTCTGGCTAGGAGGCATACGGAGGCCTCTGTCTGCAGGAGCCGGGAAGACCACCGGTACTGACCTGGGGAACCGAATCGGAAACCGGAGCACAAAGGGGGGTACTCAGACCCTGAAGCTAGGTCCAGAAGCTACTGGGGGCTAGCTAATTAACTGATTGAAGCCAGGACTAGAGGTCTTGTCCCACTCAAAGTCCCGACTGAAGACAACAGCCCAATGAGGGGGATAAGTAGTCACCGCCACGGCTCAGAGATCCCACGGGCCAGCGTCTGCGGGGAAAGGACTCCTTCGGCCACATCCAGCCGGGGAGCGGACTCCTGAAGTTCCAAGTGCAGGTAGTCCAACACACAACTCAGGTGCGGGAGAAAGACAGAGACCACCAGCCGGGTGGGGGACCAGACTGCAGCCGTCTGCGGGCACCGATCACCATCACTTTGGTTTACCAGAGACTTGCGTGTTTACTAATAGTGAGTCCATCAGTGCCCTCCGTCCGCCCATTTCCCTGCACCGCCAAACACCCCCTAGCGGGTCCCGGGGCCACCATCCCTGCCCACGGAGGGGTTAACAACTTGCTGCATACCATCTCCCTGGGTGCCCCGTAACTGCAGTGGTGGTGTCCACCTTCACCACATCCCGTGGGTTTCGTCACAAACTTAACACGGCTCCGGCCGTATCATTATGTCCCCAAACCCCCTTTTAGTTGAAGTGACCGCGAGACCCCCTGGTCCGGAGACCCTCGAGCCACCCACAGAAGGTTCAGATCCGAGCGGCTCAGCTACCGCAGAGAACAGGGGGCGGTACAGTAGCGCCCCCTGATAGAATCAGGGTTCTCTCAGGCACCCCAGGTACATGCTCCACGATCCCCAGTATCTGTCCCCAGTCCCTTCCTCCAGGTGTTACTAGCCCTGGTCTGGCTGGTTCCCCTCTGCAGGAGCTGTCCCTCCAGAGGTCTGTGCTCTTTCACATCCCAGACGGTTCTAAATTAGACTTCCTGTCTCCCCTCCAGCTCACTCCCAGCTCAGGCCCCCAGCCTACCAGGAAGCCAGTACGTCGTCATGGTGACCTGTCTGTGTGAAGCCACCTGCTTCCTGCTCATTTAGGAGACAGGATGAGTAATGCAAACACACACTAAGTGCTGAAAATCTATTAACTCCTTCCTGGCGGTGTGATGCGTGTGTGTGGACTTACCTCCTCCTGCCCGGGAAAGGGATATTATACAATACAATTAGAAAAGGAAGCCAGCACAATTTCTAAACTGTACTTATTAATAAATGGAGATTTTTGGCAAAAAATTGAAATCTTTTGCGCTACCCCGCCACGTCATGGCAAATCTCATGGGGCAATCCTACTCTGAAATATTTTATTTTATTTAATGGGTGCTATGCGGCCTCACACATTTAAAATAAGTGCTGTTTCTAATAGATAAATAGTTCTGCTTTTAAATGTGTGAGGCCGCATGGCACCCTTTAAATAAAATTAAATATTTCAGAGTAGGACTGCCCCATGAGAATTGCCATGACGTGGCGGGGTAGCTCAAAAGATTGCAATTTTTTGCCAAAAATCTCCATTTATTAATAAGTACAGTTTAGGAATTGTGCTGGCTTCCTTTTCTAAGTTTTTTGATAACAGAGAGTGATAGAAGAAGGGTCTTAATTCCGCGCCAAGGACTCAATGGATCCAGGAAGAGATTAATGCTTCTTTAATAACATGCACAAGTCTACACGTTTCTGGAGACACAGCTCCCTTCATCAGATGTTCTCTTGCCAATGTCCTGATGAAGGGAGCTGTGTCTCCAGAAACGCGTAGACTTGTGCATGTTATTAAAGAAGCATTAATCTCTTCCTGGATCCATTGAGTCCTTGGCGCGGAATTAAGACCCTTCTTCTATCACTCTCTGTTATCAGCCAACTTTGGGACTGCTGCCTGGACCTGGATCTTATATATGCCTGTATAGTGGTTGTGACTGGCACAACCATTATAGGTGAGTGTGTTTTTATTACATATCTTCCTCCCTTTTTGGGGTAAGACCCTATTGCGCTTTTCTTTCCACAGTTTCTCATCTATTTTCTAAGTTTTTGGCAGTTGGTTAGCCTCCACCAAGCCGTGCACCCTATCTTGGTCGTTCTATCTGTCTGATTTTGGCAAGTGGTGACTGTTCACACTCAGCCATCAGTCCTGTCCACAGGCTTCTTTGCTGGCTTCCTTTTCTAATACTATACAATACCATGTAACGACCAAGCAACAGGGGCGTTACACTTACACCAAGGTTTGCGTGTAAATCTCTGAAAAACATGATTCAGACAAAACCCCTGACAGAAGATTCCCTATAATGAGACAGAGAGAGTCATTTTGGACTGTGTCTGCCTATGATCCGACGGGGTCCATCTTTTTAGTGATGCATAAAGGTGCAGTCTACCAGTTTTGTGCACTTTGAAAAAGGATACCGTTGAATAGAGGTCAGACGGAGTCTAGAGAAATGCTGCTGTCTCATTATAGTGAATGGATCCATCGGGGTGTCAACTGATCAACGTCTTTTGGAGATTTAGATGGAAACCTTGTTGTAAATGCTCAGCATAGAGCACAGGATAAATGTGATCCAAAATGTTATGTAAAATGTTCCCAATAAAAGCTTCAACTCTGGGCACAACAATGTATTGGCATTACAATGTACGGGCACTACAATGGCAGATTTGCAATTTTCACTCAGTAACTTCCACTGTGTGTTTGTTTCTAGAAAACAGCCATGGAGTCAAAATTATTACCGCTGTATATAATTTTCTAGAGGAGTGTAGTTTCCAAAATGGGGTCCCTTGAGGGGAGAATTTGCTCTTCTAGCACTTAGCGTCTCTGTATGTGGAATCTGAAAGCTATTCTACAAAAATCTGTGTTCCAAGAGTCAAATACCTTTCCTCCCGAGTCACACCATATGGTTAAGCAGTACAGTACTGCCACATGTGGGCTATTGCCATGTTTAGCAGAAATTGCGTGACAAATTTTGGTGCCACTTTTCACCATGTAAAATATAAGGCTAAAACAAAATGTTTGTAGTAAAAATGTAATTATTTTTTTCTTCAATGCCCAATTGTATAAAATTCTCTGACACATCTGTCAATATGATCACTGCACCCCTAGATGAATTCATTGAGAGGTGAAGTTTGTAAAATCAGGTCACTTCTGGGGGTCCTGTTGCTTTGTCACCTCAGGGGCTCTGCCAATGGGACATGACACCTCCAAACCATTCCAACAAAATCTGAACCTCATAATAGTGCTCCTTCCCTTATGAGCTTTGTTCCTCAAAAGTAGTTTGCAAAAACATATGAGGTATTGACGTAATCAAGAAAAATTGCACAACAAAATGTATGTTTCATTCTCACCAGCTACTATTGTGGAAATTAAAAATTTGGAGCTAAAGGTACTTCTTTTATGGGAATTTTTTTATTTTCATGGATCAATATTATAAAATTCTGAGAAGCACCTATGGGTTTAAAGTGCTCACTATACCTATATATAAATTCCTTGAGGGGTGTAGTTTCCGAAATGGGGTCACTTGTGCGGAGTTTCCATTCTTTAGGTACATCTGGGGCTCTGCAAATGCAACATGGTGTCCGCAATCTATTCCAGGCAAATTTGCGTTCCAAAGGTCAAATAGCGCTCCTTCCCTTCCGAGAACAAACAGTATTTTTTCACCACATATGGGGTATAGACATACTCAGGAGTAATAGGACAACACATTTCATGGTGCATTTTCTTCTGTTATTATTGTGAAAATCAAAAATTTGGGACTAAAGCAATATTTTTTGGCAAAAAAGTAAAATGTTCACTTTTTTTATTTCAACACTGCTGTGAAGCACCTATTGGGTTAATAAACTTTTTGGCTGTGCTTTTGAGCACTTTGAAGGGTGCAGTTGTTAAAATGTCATGACGTTTGGGTATTTTCTGGCATCTCAAAGTCTCTTCAAATGTGATGTGGTCCCTAACAAAATTGGTTCTGTACATTGCGTTGGAAAAAGACTGATAAACATTTATTAATCCATTTGAAACATACAGTGCCTTGCGAAAGTATTCGGCCCCCTTTAACTTTTCAACCTTTTCCCACATTTCAGGCTTCAAACATAAAGATAAAAAAATAAAATTTTATGGTGAAGAATCAACAAGTGGGACACAATTGTGAAGCTGAATGAAATGTATTGCTTACTTTAAACTTTTGTAAAAAATAACTGAAAATTGGGGCGTGCGATATTATTCATCCCCTTTACTTTCAGTGCAGCAAACTCACTCCAGAAGTTCATTGAGGATCTCTGAATGATCCAATGTTGTCCTAAATGACTGATGATGATAAATATAAGCCCCTGTGTGTAATCAAGTCTCCGTATAAATGCACCTGCTCTGTGATAATCTCAGTGTTCTGTTTAAAGCACAGACAGCATCATGAAGACCAAGGAACACAACAGGCAGGTCTGTGATACTGTTGTGGAGAAGTTTAAAGCCGGATTTGGTTACAAAAAGATTTCCAAAACTTTAAACATCCCAAGGAGCACGGTGCAAGCGATCATATTGAAATGCAAGGAGTATCATACCATTGCAAATCTACCAAAACCCGTTCGTCCATCCAAACTTTCATCTCACACAAGGAGAAGACTGATCAGAGATGCAGCCAAGGGGCGCATGATCACTCTGGATGAACTGCAGAGATCTACAGCTGAGGTGGGAGAGTCTGTCCATAGGACAGCAATCAGTCATACACTGCACAAATCTGGCCTTTATGGAAAAGTGGTAAGAAGAAAGCCATTTCTCAACGATTTCTATAAAAAGTGTCATTTAAAGTTTGATACAAGCCACCTGGAGACACCAAACATGTGGAAGAAGGTGCTCTGGTCAGATGAAAACAAAATCGAACTTTTTGGGCACAATGCCAAACGATATGTTTGGTGTAAATGCAACACAGCTCATCACTCTGAACACATCAGCCCCACTGTCAAACAAGACCTGAGACTGGGACGGAGATTTGTCTTCCAACAATGACAATGATCCCAAACATAAAGCAAAATCTACAATGGAATGGTTCACAAATAAACATATCCATGTGTTAGAATGGCCAAGTCACAGTCCAGACCTGAATCCAATTGAGAATCTGTGTAAAGAGCTGAAAACTGCTGTTCACAAACGCCTCCATCCAACCTCACTCAGCTCCAGCTGTTTGCAAAGGAAGAATGGGCAAGAATTTCAGTCTTTCGATGTGCAAAACTGATAAGACACATACCCCAAGAGACTGCAGCTGCAATTGCAGCAAAATGTGGCGCTACAAAGTATTAACTTAAAGGGGATGAATAATATTGCACGGCCCAATTTTCAGTTTTTTATTTTTTACAAAAGTTTAAAATAAGCAATACATTTTGTTTAACTTCACAATTGTGTCCCACTTGTTGTTGATTCTTCACCATAAAATTGACATTTTTTAACTTTATGTTTGAAGCCTGAAATATGGGAAAAGGTTGAAAAATTCAAGGGGGCCAAATACCTTCGCAAGGCACTGTGTATTAAAAAATAATGTTTCAAAATTGGTGCCGATGTAAAGTAGACATGTGGTGAATGTTATTTATTAATGATTTTGTGTGATATATCTATCTGCTTTATATTCATAAAAATTCAAAGTTCAAAAATTGCATTTTTTAAATTTTTTTTTCATAATAATACAAATATTATCAACAGAAAATCGACCACTAACATGAAGTATTATATCTATGTTACTAAAAACAGTCTCAGAATCACTGGGATCCATTGATAAAAAATTGTTTAAAAGAACTGAAGTCCTCAGTGGTTGATACCTTTTAATGGCTAACTGAAAAGATGGTAATAATAGCAAGCTTTCCATCCATTGAAGCGTTCAAAAGTTATGACCACATAAAGTGACAGTGGTTAGAATTGGAAAAAAAAATGGCAGGGTCATGAAGACAAAAACAGGCTCTGGTGCGAAAGGGTTAAAGAGTATCGGGTCTGAGATCAGAGAGAACCTGAGAAAGGCGCAGGGTAGACAGTCACCTTTGGCTAACAAAAGACGTATTGATGGATCAGGATTTAGGGTAGAGGACAAGGTATGGTTATCCACAAAAAAGGTTACCTATGCAGGGTCGGACTGGGCTGTTTGGGGCCCACCAGGGGAATTGACTCTAGGGGCCCACCCTACAGCTAAATATAAACACCCATTAGCGTTATCCCCGTTATTGTGTTGCTTTGTCTCTATACACAGGCGGCTCCTGCACATCTATATTGTGCACCATTACTGGGATGTACAATTACAGTAGTTTGCAGTAATGGGGTCTTTGGTGAAAACAAGTTATCACTGATCCACAGGGTAGGTTGGTGATAACTTATTGATTGGTGGAACCTGATCAGTGGAAACCGCACCGATCGGAAGATTGGGGAACTTTTTGCAGTGGCAGGTGGGGTGTGTGACTGCAGCAACATTCATCCTCTTTGGGGCGGTCAAATAAAAGCAAGCGCAACGCTCGCAGCCGCTGAGGGAATGAATGGATCAGGGGTCGAGTCAGACATGAGCTCCAGTGTAATGGAGATAAAAGCTGCACATTTTGCCGATCAGTGCAGGTCCCAGCAGTCACTCCCCACTGATGAATAAGTTATCACTCATCCTTAGGCCTCGTTCACACGTTCAGTATTTGGTCAGTATCTTACATCAGTATTTGTAGCCAAAATCAGGAGTGGGTGAAAATACAGAAGTGGTGCCCATGTTTCTATGATACTTTTCCTCTGATTTTATGGCTCCTGGTATTGGCTACAAATACTGAGGTAAAAAACTTATTGAATACTCAGTGTGTGCACGTGGTCTTAGAAAAGGTGATTACTTGTTTTGACCGGAGAACCTCTGTATTTGCTATAGTGTAATAATCACAGGACAGAGAGGGCTTAAACATTCAAGTATTTAATTTCTATTGGAAATAATTTCCCCCATATAGAGAGAAAAAGTGACCTCCATACACAGCACAATCCACTATACTAAAACCAATAATACCACATACAAGGGAGAAATACCACCACACCGTGACCAGACCACATATTACCACCAAACAGTGACCAAATACTGCCACACTGTGACCGGACAACATATTACCACCAGTGACCAAATATAGCCACATAAAAGGGAGAAATACCACCACACCGTGAACAGACCACATATTACCACCACATAGTGACCAAACACAACCACATACAAGGGAGAAATACCGCCACACCGTGACCAGACTACAAAGTGACCGAATATTACCACATATAAGGGAGAAATACCACGACACTATGACCAGATAACATACTGCCAACACATAGAGATCAAATGCAACCACATACAAGAGAGTAATACCACCATACCATAATTAGACCACATAGTAACCGAATATTAACACATACAAGGGAGAAATACCGCAACACTATGACCAGACCACATAATGACCATATAATACTACATACAAGAGAGTAATACCGCCGGATCATAATCAGACCCCATAGTGACCAAATACAACCCCATACAAGGGAGAAATACCATGACACTATAACCACACCACATAATGACCAAATAATACCACACACGAGACAAATATCAGCACAACATGACTAGAGAACATATTACTACCACACAAGGACATATACTACAATAATGGTCATGAAAACTAGAACACTAATATTACCATCAGTGCCATTATACACAGGAGCTCTGTATGGTGACATTATACACTGTATACAGAGCTCCTGTGTATAGTATGTGTGTGTCCATGGAATACACTGACTTACCAGTGACGTCTCTAGTTGAAGTTATTCATCTTCACTTTTCTTCTTCATCCGGCACTGACTGCTATCACTTCTTAGTGCCATGACGCAACGCTACTGAAAATAACAGTCACCTATAGCCGATCACTCCCAGAGCACATTCCTCACTATTTCCCCAATTTCTACACTATGTCAGACTCTTGTTCCCCCATTGGAGAGAATATCCTCAAAATTAACTTATATTTCATCAGTAACAATGTCCCCTAATTTGCCCCTACAGTAGTTATGCCCCACGTGCCACCATAAACTAATAATCTATGTCCCTCATCCTGGCCCCTTTTATTTAATAATGTCTGGGGAAACAAGTGGAATGAGAAGGGGTTGTTAATTGCTTCCTGCACAAAATATCCCCCCACACACTGCTCCTCTCCAAAATAGCCACACAATGTGCCCCTTTCCATAATGTCCCCCAAAAATTGGCCCTTTCTATAATATCTCCCCCATACTAAATCCATGTATAAATCCCCCCCCACTCCTCATTATACTATGCTGACTTCCACAATCCTCGATGCCTCATAATGTCCCCCACTGTTCTATTATGTCCCCTACTGCCTTATAATGTCACCCACTGCCCTATAATGTCCCCCACTGCCCTATAATGTCCCCCACTGCCTTAGTATGTCCCCCACTGCCTTAGTATGTCCCCCACTGCCTTATAATGTTCCCCACTGCCCTATAATGCCCCCTACTTCCCTATAATGTCCCACACTGCCCTATAATGTCCCCCACTGCCTTAGTATGTTCCCCACTGCCCTATAATGTCCCCTACTGCCCTAAAATGTCGCCCACTGCCCTATAATATCCCCCACTGCCTTATAATGTCCCCCACTGCCTTATAATGTCCCCCACTTACCCATCATATGCTCCTTAAAGTCCCCCACCGCTTCTTAATGCCCCTTGTAAAATAACACTGCCCCTCCCCCACCGCAGCCCCTCATGTAAAATTATTGTACATCTTTGGTTCCTTTGGAGCGCTTACCTGTGCCTGCACGTCCTCCTCTTCCTCCTTGCAGCTGTGGCCCTAGTGATGATGTCGGTGCAGGATTGAGGCGCACTCCTCTGCCTCAGTCCTGTGGCGTCCTCCTCTTCTGTAGCCCCGGTGATGACGTCCCATCGCGGTGACTGGCTGAGCAGCGCTGCTCTGCCTCCTGTCACTGGCCGCACTGTAGAAATGTATGCGCGCCTAAAAGACGCGCATACATTTGAATACCGACGTGGTCTCCAAGTCCTGCACACCTCATCGGTGCAGGCCTGGAGACTCCCGCAGTGCACCGCTAGGACCTTTGGTGAGTCACATGACACACGTGATGTCACTAAAGGTCCTGCAACTGCGGAAACTTCAGTGATCGTAGAGAACTTGTACGATCACTGAAAATTATGATTGAAAGGCTAGGGACATCAGAGCGTGGGGGCCCTGGATGAGCTGCCAAGTCTGCCCACCAATAAAGGCCGGCCCTGAGAAACAGGCGGCCCCGCACAGATGCCCCGCACTATATAACGCACGTGGGGGGAGGGGGGGCACTGAGGACCCAGGGCCTACCGGGGGATTCTCCGCTACCCCGGTGGGCCAGACCGACCTTGTGATATGTGATATGTATAGAGGGTCGTGGCCTCCTTATATACACACAGTATGATAGTCCCACAATTTTCCATTTTAATTATTTCTTATGAAGCATCTAAAGGGTTAACAAACATCCTTTAGCCAGTTTTGTATACTTTTGTGGGGTGCTATTTTTAAAATTATATCCCTTCAGGAGAATTTCCAATATTAAGGCCCCTCAAAGTGACTTCAAAACTGAACGGGTCCCTAAAAGAATAAGTTTTGTAAATTGTCCTAAAATAATGTTTGTTTAAAAGAACTGAGAGTTCTTGATTTTCTTGAGTAGTTGATACCTTTTAATGGCTAACTGAAAAGATGGTAATAATAGCAAGCTTTCAAGACTACTCATGGTTATACCATGCCTGATGAAGAGACCTGAGTAGTCTCGAAAGCTTGCTATTATTACCATCTTTTCAGTTAGCCATTAAAAAGGTATCAACTACTGAGGACTCTCAGTTCTTGTAAACAAACTTTTTTTATCTCTGCTGGCTAACACGGTACAAAGATATATTTTACCTGTACCTAAAATAAAGAAAACTTTCTGCTAAAATGTTAACCTTTGTGATAAAGTAAAGCATTATGCTGACATAGTTGACATAAGGGAAATGTTACTTAATTTTTGTTGTACAATATATCTCCTTGGTTTACGGGTATAACCAAAGTTTGAATATTTCAAAGGTTTTTTTTGTCAAATTTCTAGGAATAAAAGCAAAACATATTGATTTAAATTTATTACAAACATAAAATACAAAAAACCTGTTACGGTTGGGGAAGATAGGGGCGAAACTAATGACAGCCCAATCGCCACCCAAGATCCTCCGGGCAGATGACAAAGCCACTAGGAGACAGGTGGATGGACACAACTTCAGAGATATACGAGTATATATGAGGAACCGGTGGTATTAGCTTCACACCACTGCACACGAGATATGCCCTGTTACAGCACAGGCAGCTACTGTATATATAAAAGGAATCAGTGGTGTTGCTGCACAGCACACAAGATGTGCCCTGTTACTGCACAGCTATCCTGACTGAGCAACTGGTTCCCACTGCGGAGCAACCGCCTTGCTGAACCCGGTTGCCTCCGATGCACTACCAGCCCTACGCGGTTTCTACCTAGGCAGCTCACTAACAGCACCAGCCTACTGCTGGCACTGCACCGACCTATCTGCCATGCCCCTAGGTACCGACAGCTTACTGCTGGTCACCCACACAGACAGATGCAGCGGGACCTCTGCGCCTAAGCCCTGACACTAGCATTAACTGGGCACAGTACACCAGGCACAAAAACACCCACACTAGTTTGCCACAGGCACTGCAGACTATAGAACGGTTTGGTGCAATGGTCTCTCACAACTCAGCCTGCTGACTGAGCCACACACACAATGCAAATGACGCTTGCGCGCCAATGGGCATGGCCTAAGGTCTTTTATGGCCTAAACCCTGCCCCAAGCCAAATGCCATGTGGCAATGGCGCCGGTTGCAGCCATACAATGGCCGCCACGTCACTGCTGACATCATGGGGACCAATCAGCGACCACCACTGATGGCCAATCAGTGGCCGCCACATCACCAGTGACGCCTGTGACCGCTAATCAGCGGCCACCATGTCATTGATGATGTCACACGCAAGCGCGGTAGCGAGAATGCCGCACCAAGTGCCTGGAGAGGTTGCGGGAACCCACGCATGTGCGGTAGGGCGAACTGGGCACTTAGACTCAGAATGATGTACGATCCTAGCTACCTGACGCCTCTCAGCCAGACGCCTCAAGCGACGGACAGGTGGTGCTGCGGAGACGGCCGATCCCAATGCAGGAGACAAAGACGGGACCGTATCGGCTCGAGGCCCAGGGGAACCCCGAACCATAACAAAACCATTCTCAGTTGACTGAGATATGTTGAAAAATTCCATTGTTACTACAACAAAAAAATTTTAAAATGTGCAATTTTTATTAATATTCATTAAAATGTACCCACAAACAGACACACAAACATAAATGAGAATGGATCACGTTATCCTTGTAAATAACCAAGGAGTTTTATATACACTTACTTTAGGAAAGGGAAGGGAAACTAATATAACCCTATAAGGGTAGTGTATCCCTACCTAACAACGGAGGGTATGACACCATAAGTTACCAGGTGTTTGTGGGTACATTTTAATGAATATTAATAAAAATTGCACATTTTAAAATAGGGTTGAGATTACATGTTAGTCCCTTTTTGAGCACTCTACCCATAAATTTAACTCTGTTAGTTCTACCACAAAAAAAAGTAACAATTCAGATTTGAACAATTTTGCTTGGTCACTTAGGGTTAAACTGGCTTCTTCCCAGTGTGAGTTCTCTGATGTCTAACAAGCTGTGATTTCCTAATAAATCCTTTCCCACATTTTAAACATGAAAATGGCTTCTCTGCTGTGTGAAGTATCTCATGATTAACAATATCAAATTTCCTAACAAACAATTTCCCACATTCTGAGCAAGAAAATGGCTTCTCTCCTGTGTGAATTTTCTCATGTACAGTAAGTTGAGTGTTCGTATTAAAACATTTCACACATTCAGAACCTGAAAATGGCTTCTCCCCTGTGTGATTTCTCTGATGTCTAACAAGAGATGATTTCGCTGTAAAACATTTCCCATATTACATAGTTTGAAAAAAGACCTAAGTCCATCTAGTTCAACCTTCCTCCACCAGTTCTACATTTTGTCCCCAAGTCAATTATAACCAACAATGTTATGTGTACTGAGGAAATCATTCAGCCCTTTTTTAAAAGCCGTTATAGTATCTACCATTACTACCTCTTGTGGTAGGGCATTCCACAGTCTGACTGCTCTAACTGTAAAGAACCCTTTCCTATTTAGCTGCCGGAATCACTTTTCTTCCACTCGCAGTGTATGCCCCCTGGTCATTAGTATTGTCTTTGGTAGTAATAAGTTATGTCAGTCCTTTATATTGACCACACATGCATTTACACATATAAATGAGATATCCTCTGAGACGTTTTTTCTAAGCTAAACATATCTAACTTTTTCAACCTCTCATCATATGGGAAGCCTTCCATTCCTTGTAGTAGTCTAGTTGCCCGCCTTTGAACTGACTCAATCTTCTGAATTTCCTTTTTATTTATTTTTTTTATTTCATTCGGAGCATGAAAATGGCTTCTTTTCTGTGTGAATAAGCTCATGTTTAACTAGCATTCTTTTATATGTAAAACATTTTCCACATAGTGAACATGAAAATGGCTTCTCTCCTGTGTGAATTCTTTCATGTATAACAAGTTCAGATTTACTAGTAAAACATTTCCCACATTCTGAACATGAAAATGGCTTCTCTCCTGTGTGAATTTTCTGATGTGCAGCAAGATTTGGTTTATGTGTAAAACATTTCCCACATTCTGAACATGAAAATGGCTTCTCCCCTGTGTGAATTCTCTCATGTGTAAGAAGAGAAGATCTTTCTGTAAAACATTTCCCACATTCTGAACATGAAAATAGCTTCTCCCCTATGTGAATTTTCTCATGCGTGAGAAGATAAGATTTATGTTTAAAATATTTCCCACATTCTGAGCAAGAAAATGGCTTCTCTCCTGTGTGAATTCTCTCATGGGAAAGAAGATTAGCTTTGTTAATAAAACATTTCCCACATTCTAAACATGAAAATGGCTTCTCTCCAGTGTGAATTCTCTCATGTGAAAGAAGATTAGCTTTGTTAGCAAAACATTTCCCACATTCAGAACATGAGAATGGTTTCTCTCCTGTGTGCATTCTCTCATGTTTAACAAGATAACACTTCATAGTAAAACTTTTCTCACATTCTGAACATGAAAATATCTTCTCTCCTGTGTGAATTCTTTCATGTAAAACAAGATAAGACTTTGTAGTAAAACATTTCCCACATTCTGAACATGAAAATGGTTTCTCTCCTGTGTGAATTCTCTCATGTATAACAAGATTACTTTTCATAGTAAAACTTTTCTCACATTCTGAACATGAAAATGTCATCTCTCCTGTGTGAATTCTTTCATGTAAAACAAGATAAGATTTTGTAGTAAAACATTTCCCACATTCTGAACATGAAAATGGTTTCTCTCCAGTGTGGGATCTCTCATGTTTAACAAGTAGTGATTTATAAGTAAAACATTTCCCACATTCTGAACATGAAAATGGTTTCTCTCCAGTGTGGGATCTCTCATGTATAACAAGTAGTGATTTATAAGTAAAACATTTCCCACATTCTGAACATGAAAATGGTTTCTCTCCTGTGTGAATTGTCTCATGTGTAACAAGATTACTTTTCATAGTAAAACTTTTCTCACATTCTGAACATGAAAATGTCTTCTCTCCTGTGTGACTTCTTTCATGGACAACAAGATAAGATTTTGTAGTAAAACATTTCCCACATTCTGAACATGAAAATGGTTTCTCTCCTGTGTGAATTCTCTCATGTATAACAAGATTACTTTTCTTAGTAAAACTTTTCTCACATTCTGAACATGAAAATGTCTTCTCTCCTGTGTGACTTCTTTCATGTAAAACAAGATAAGATTTTGTAGTAAAACATTTCCCACATTCTGAACATGAAAATGGTTTCTCTCCAGTGTGGGATCTCTCATGTTTAACAAGATTACTTTTCATAGTAAAACTTTTCTCACATTCTGAACATGAAAATGTCTTCTCTCCTGTGTGACTTCTTTCATGTACAACAAGATAAGATTTTGTAGTAAAACATTTCCCACATTCTGAACATGAGAATGGTTTCTCTCCTGTGTGAATTCTCTCATGTTTAACAAGATTACTTTTCATAGTAAAACTTTTCTCACATTCTGAACATGAAAATGTCTTCTCTCCTGTGTGACTTCTTTCATGTAAAACAAGATAAGATTTTGTAGTAAAACATTTCCCACATTCTGAACATGAAAATGGTTTCTCTCCAGTGTGGGATCTCTCATGTATAACAAGTAGTGATTTATAAGCAAAACATTTCCCACATTCTGAACATGAAAATGGATTCCTTTCAGTGTGGAATCTCTCGTTTACAACCAAATTTGATTTCTGAGCAAAGCATTTCCTATATTCTGAGCAAGAAAATGTTTTTTTCTTAGTGGGCGTGCTTTTATTTTCCACACTTCTTCTGTGATTTTTATTGTGTTTAACAGTCTGTAATGAGAGTACATCTGTGGTGTTGCCATGATCTTCATATGTATCTTGTGTGATGCTACAATCTTCTGCTTTAAAATCTGGAGCTATCGGTTGTCCTTCAGGGCTGCTGGTACAGTCATCTGCCAAGAAGAAAACTGATTTATTTTTTAACAAAATAAACTTAAAAATTATATTAATCTAAATATGAAAATTCAAAATATAAGAAAAAGTAAAAGTAAAAATCTCCATACAAATTGCAAGGTATGTAGCAGTGTTCTATGAATAACTGTTTTATATGATGTGATGATAGCACAAAGAATCAATTTTACTAATCTTCATTCCCAATCATTACCCAGTACAAACATCAAAGAATAAATCATTTGTCACTGAATGCATATTTTATGCTAACATAAAAATTATCATTGCGGCAGCGCATTTGATCTTTAAACAGAAAATGTTCTGCAATAATAAAAATGTATGAATGAAAACAAACCATCATTACTATATCAAAATGAAAGCTAACAAGCCCCGATCAACTTCCTATATCATTAATGTAATGCCCTTACCAACGTCCCCGCACTGTCCTGTCCCCCTCCTTTGTCAGGGATGCCGACGCTCTCACCTTCCCGGTCGCTCAGCAGTGGATGCTCCATCTGCGGTCCCTACCGTCGTGACCTGGGCTCTGCACACGCCACACAGGCCTCCTGTGAGTGCTCTTAGGGCGCCTTAAGGGAGGTGACTGGGCAGTGAGGTTTATACGTTGCCAGTTCTCAGTACCTAACATTTCTACTTCTACATCGTACCATGTCGGCAAAGTAGAAAAAGAGGTTTCCAGCGCCAGGAATAGATTAAAAATCCTTTTTTATTGAAAATAAGGTAATAAAAATCCAGCAGGTACTGTAATACATGTCAGAAGGATGGCAGAACATGTCGGCAAAGTCTGCTATATCGGGCGCTACTGCATCGTACCCATCAGCCATGTCTGCTATATCAGACGCTACTGCATTGTATCTTATCGGCCGTGCCTGCCGCATCAGCCATCCCGGCTGCTCGTACCATATCAGTGACTATCCGTGTCTACACCAATGATGCCAGCTAACACAATACCATTCTTCCCGAGTGGGACCTGGTTACCACCTGCAATGCAACACCCTCACCTTTAGAGGCTCTGGTGAAAACATGGTGAGAAACCATAGTCAAGCCCCTCTAGGTTTCCTGTTTGCTGTGGCCCTGTGGGTCCACTCCACGTTCCCACCAGCGAGCATTACAATCAATCAGTTATATTCTTCCTATGTCGCTCGCTTTCAATCTTTAGGAAAAGTAGAAGGTTGTAACAGTCATCATTCTCTGAGCAGTGACTGTTTCAGCTCCCTACACTGCCTCAATGACTGTTACAGCTCCCTACACTGCCGCATGACTAGAAGTGAGTAGCTACAGGGAAAAAATAACTTCATTTTCTCCCTTTAGCAGCTCTTCCAGTAAAACAGACTAACGCAAGTTATATGTTATCTTCAGATTACCACTATATCTGCAGGAAATAGAGTTTTTGTACCTGACAGTGCTGGACACGCTCACATTGTGCTCATGTCTATGGATATGCTCAGGAGTCAGTGCTATTATGTGGCTTTTGTCTCACACACTCCCTGACAGCTATATGCACAGCGCAGAGTGGAGGAGCCATATAGTGGTATATGAGACGTCATGGTATTGGGTCAAACTCCTGGCTGTGACTATGATGCAATGTTTGTTTTTCAAGCTTTACCTGGTTCTGTATATCAAATAGGTAATATTAATAACATATTACCTATTAATAATAGTAATATATTAATAACAAGAACCAAGTGACCCATATTAAAACCACAAGTAGCAGGGGTGCTAACAATTCGATATGCCTATGGCTAATAGTATGCCTAAAAGGTTGAATAATGAATAAACAAACGGATTATTAAATTATATATTGTACCTGCACCCTATTTAGAACATTTGTAGCACACCCTACTACTGCATATTAAGATTGATCAACTCTCACCCTCCCAGGGGGCAGGCTTCAGGCCCGATATAATCCTTTTAACGGATCAGGGTTATATTTAATGAGGAACTGGTGGCAGTTGTACCGAGCTGGCAGGGCTCTGTTTTACTGGGGCTAGTGAAAAGGGTCTCCCAGCCTGTCAGGGCTGTGAGCAAGCATGGTGCTACGCCGTAGATTGCGTGGCTCACCCTCTCTCCCTCCCAATGCCTGTGTGGATAGGGGTGTCTGTGGAAAACTTTGCCAAGCTAACCTACGTATCCCCAGGGATTGCGGAATGTCACGTGTTGACAGAAGTGACGAGACCGTATCGTGTGACCCAGACATATTAGAGATGTCAGTGCGGGGTGGGAGGTGTGGTTCATCACATGTTGGTGACAGAAGTGGTATGTCTGTGTGGATTTAGAAGCCTGGTTGCCCTTTTTGTGTCCTCCTGAGAGGAAGAAGAGAGCATCGGACTTGCGCAACGGCGCTCTTCTCGAAATGTAGATCCGCAGAGCCCTGACAAGATCTAGAGTGTGAAGGGCTTTTTCAAAGGAGTGGACCAGAGCCGGGCAGAATGACGGCAACACAATGTCCTCGTTTAAGTGGAAAGAAGATACAACCTTCGGAAGAAAGGCGGGGGAAGGCTGAAGGACCACCTTATCATGATGGAATATCAGGTAAGGTGAGCGACAGGAAAGGGCCGCCAGTTCGGACACTCGCCTGATAGAGGTAATGGCGACTAAAAAGGCAACCTTCCAAGACAGTCGTTGAAGAGAGATTTCTCTCAGAGGTTCGAAGGGAGGAAGCTGAAGAGCTCCAAGAACCAGATTCAGATCCCAGGGATCTAAGGGATGGCGATAAGGAGGAACCAAATGCGGTACTCCTTGAAGAAAGGTACGGACCTGAGGACGATAAGCCAGCTCCTTCTGGAAAAATATAGACAAGGCAGAAACTTGTCCCTTAAGGGTACTGAGAGCCAGTCCCGAGTCCAGACCGTCTTGCAGAAAGGCAAGAACATTAGGGATTGAAAAAGCAAGGGGCGACCGATTATGACGGTCACACCAGGAAAGATAGGTCTTCCAGATCTTGTGATAGATACTGGCGGAGGAGGGCTTCTGAGCATTAAGCATGGTATGAACTACCTTAGAAAAAAGACCCGACTTGGCTAGAATCAACGATTCAAGCGCTACGCCGTCAAATGCAGCTGTGCTGTATTCTGGTGGAATATTGGACCTTGCGACAGAAGATTCGGGCGGTCGGGGAGACGCCAGGGAGTGTCGCTGAGAAGTTGGAAAAGCTCTGGGTACCAGGCTCTCCTGGGCCAGTCCGGGGCTACGAGGATTACCGGGATTCCCTCCGCTTTGATTTTCTTGATTACTCTCGGAATGAGAGGAAACGGAGGGAAGATGTAGGCTAGGCAAAACTGCGACCACGGAAAAACTAGCGCGTCGGAGCCGAGCGCTAGCGAGTCTCTTGACCGGGACATGAAGGGATGTATTTTGGCGTTCATCCGAGAAGCCATGAGGTCCACATCTGGGAGTCCCCAACGACGAGTGATCTGATGGAACACTTCGTCGTGGAGAGACCATTCCCCTGCCGCTAGACCTTGCCTGCTGAGAAAGTCTGCGGCCCAGTTGTCTACCCCCGGAATATGGACAGCTGAAATAATGGGAATGTGCATCTCTGCTCAAAGAAGAATCCTGGATACTTCTTTCATCGTTGCCCTACTGCGAGTTCCTCCCTAACGGTTGATGTAAGCCACAGCCGTGGCATGTCTGACTGGATCCGAACAGGGAGGCCCAATAGTAAGGGCTGAAAGTTCTGAAGGGCCAAAAATATGGCTCTGATCTCTAGAACGTTGATGTGCAGGGAGCACTTGGAAGGAGACCAGCGTCCGTGAACAGTGTGGTGGAGAAACACTGCCCCCCAGCCTATCAGGCTGGCATCTGTCGTGACTACTTGCCAGTGGACAAGACGGAAGGACTTCCCTTGAGATAGGGATGAGACTTGAGTCCACCAGATGAGGGAGCTGCGCACAGTCCGAGATAGGCATACTGATCGGTCTAGAGAAGCTGGATTCTTGTCCCAGGAGGATAGAAGATCCAGTTGTAGAGGGCGCAGGTGGAATTGGGCAAATGACACAACTTCCATGACTGCCACCATCTTGCCTAACACTCTCATCCCTTTCCGAAGGGATGTGTAACGGCTGGAGCGGAGAGATTGGGTGGCCCGGATCAGGGAAGACCTCTTGTCTTCTGGAAGAAAAACCCGGGACTGAGCCGTGTCTATCAGCATACCTAAAAAGGTGATGTGCTGATGAGGAATGAGGGATGACTTGTTGAAGTTGATAAGCCACCCTAGCCTTGACAGCGTGTCTAGGCAAATCTGCACGCTTTCTGAGCAAACTTGAAGAGAGCTCCCTTTGACAAGTAGGTCGTCCAAATAGGGAACGACCAGGACGCCTCTGGGATGTAAAATGGACATGACGGCCGCCATGACCTTTGTGAAGATCCGAGGCGCAGTGGCCAGTCCAAAGGGGAGGGCCCTGAATTGGAAATGACGGTGTCCTACGGCAAAACGAAGGAACCGTTGATGAGATACACATATAGGAATGTGTAAATAAGCATCTTGAACGTCTATGGAAGCTAGGAATTCTCCTGGTTCCCTGGCAGCTAGCACTGCTCTCAATGATTCCATTCGGAAGGTCCGAATCCGTACGGATCTGTTCAGTCTTTTGTGGTCCAAGATAGGGCGGACAGAGCCATCTTTTTTGGGAACGACAAAAAGGTTTGAATAGAAACCTTTGCCGCGCTGTTCCAGGGGCACTGGAATGATAACGTTTGCCTTCTGTAAAGAGGCTATGGCCTGAAATAAAGCCTGGCTTTGCATTGGTATTGGCTGCCGTTAGGGCTGACAAACTAGCTGCATCTAGGGAGCCGTGAAGCAAATAATTAGAGGCTAGAGAGAACAAATCAAGGATCTCAAAAGCCTCCGGAGGAATATTACAAGAGCGAAGCAACCTGCGCAGGTTTTTACTCCACACACCCATAGCTGTCGCGACCCATGTCAAGGCAAACAGGGGGCGAAGAGAGGAGCCCGAAGCCTGGAAAATAGATTTGACCGCAGCATCAACTGCGCGGTCGGACGAGTCCTTGAGAGATGCGTTGTCTGAAACAGACATGACCGTGTGTTTAGCCAGTCTGGATACTGGCGGATCCACAACGGGGGGTACTGATCAGGTCTTAACCATTTCAGATGGAAAGGGATAAGCGAATGAAGTGAAGGGTTTTTTATTAAACCTTCTATCAGGGTGATCCCACCGTTTAGATATGATCTGACGAAAAACCAAATCCTGGCCAAAGGACTTAGGAGGCTTCTTGGCCCGCTTGATTGCCGACTGAGAAGTTGGGTCCGGAGGCTGATCAGAAATCGACAGAGTGATTGATAGCTGAAATTAGTGTGTCTTCTATATGCCTAGACTCAGAAAGGACATCTGAATCAGAGCCAAAGTCTTGAGAATCGTGACTACTAAAGAGAATCGTGACTACTAAAAGTTACGGAACCTCGGTCAGACTGACCGTCATCTGAGTCGGATGAGGCGTAGAGGTCGCAATGGCGCCTTTTGGAAACAGCCTTTTTACGTTCTGGAGAAGAGGGACCAGGCAAAGCAGGCGGGCTCCTCTGAGGGAGCTGAGCCGGGGGAAGGCTGTGGGAGCCTGTGGAAGGCTGGGATATCTGAGCGGCAAGGTCCTCTATCCTTTTAGACATTAGAAGAGCCCATGCAGGAATTACGTCATCAGACGGGGGTTCTGCCTGGCCGGAGCAGAATCCAAAGACTGCACGGCCTCCTGGTCTGGCAACGGGGTCTGTTGTGACACGGTAGAAGGGGCATCGCAGCCCCGGCATAGTGGATAGCTTCGGCCATTAGAAAACGAGCGTCCACAGGTGGTACAATTAGCAAGAAAAGAGGAAAAAGAGGCGATCAAACAGTCCATTAATGTGCAATATTTATTTTATTATCAGGTGCAGGTAAAAAACACCATAAAAACATAAAAACAAAATTCAAACTGGGCAAATCCACCTATAATTATTACTGAACAATCATCGGCTTTCCAAAATATTGTAACATATAAAGTATGACAAAGACCAGTTGTCCAAATAGTATTATGCAGCCTCCAACCTTTATAACAGATACCTAATGATATACTTTAATCAAATATACTATGCCATGATATTAATACATCCTGCAATATTGTATGAGTATAAAATCGTATCTGTACATAAGTTGTATCATAGTAGGCTGCAGACGTTGCTGAAATCAGCAGCACAGTCAGCAGACATAGGAGAACCGCACATTTGTTAGAATTAGGTACAGCGCTAAAATAGAGATACTGCTGCCGGACATATCCAGGGAATCAAAACAGGTGGTTGCATCAATCCAACATCCACTATAGTCATAACGGTTTGCAATTACCAGCATAACCCACTATTTAATATTTTGACATTATAAAAATCAAGGATTGAATACAACCACCTTATAAATCCAGTGTGTTATATTAGGACATAAGGAAACCCAATAATATATACATCTCTGCAATATAATTGACACAGCACCACGGGCTAAATTTTCCAGTTATAGCTGCATAGAATTGTGGGTTAAAAGTTGTAGTTTTCCTCCAGCTGTCATTGATCACTCTGCTAGTAGGGAAACTATTTTGTTCCTACTTAATATACAATATGAAGAAGGTGCCGATATTGTTAGAGAATCAGTGTTAACCCACAATTATAGCAGATGTTTAAGATTACTAAAATGTAAATTTATCTCCTGGATATGTATAAAGGGTTTAAATCAGGTGGCTACACCAACCCGACAATTGTATTTAACCCCACAGGAGGGTTAGCTAGGGACATGCATCTATTATTATGTGCAGAGATTATGTGATTCAAGGGGTAATGAGAGTCCTATAAATCTGATGTTATCATGTTGTAAATCAGGTTTCTAATTGTATGGAGTGACGCAATTATCCAGTCCAGTAAAGGGGCATTGTTTAGCAGTCACAGCAGAGGAATTAAGCTGACCCGTAAAACATTGCAGGTCCCTGCATATATCCAGCAACAACACTATCGCAGCCCAGCACTCCACGGCATCATTAAGCAGTCACAGCAGAGAAAGAATCACGCTGACTCAAACATTGCAGATAACAATCTGGTCAGGCTAACAGTGATCGCATTAACATTATAGAGAAATCAATGATATTATTACCTGATATATTAAAGATATAATAGTGGATAATACCCAGCAAAAAACAAGACGCCCTACACGTGTTTCGGCAACACACCTTCGTCCAGGGGCTGTGACTGCTTAATGATGCCGTGGAGTGCTGGGCTGCGATAGTGTTGTTGCTGGATATATGCAGGGACCTGCAATGTTTTACGGGTCAGCTTAATTCCTCTGCTGTGACTGCTAAACAATGCCCCTTTACTGGACTGGATAATTGCGTCACTCCATACAATTAGAAACCTGATTTACAACATGATAACATCAGATTTATAGGACTCTCATTAACCCTTGAATCACATAATCTCTGCACATAATAATAGATGCATGTCCCTAGCTAAAGCTGGTGTCACACTAAGCGACAGCGACAACGACGTCGCTGTTACGTCACCATTTTCGGTGACGTAACAGCGACCTTGTAAGTCGCTGTTATGATCGCTGCTTAGCTGTCAAACACAGCAGAAGCAGCGATCATAACGTCGCTACATGTGCAGAGAGCAGGGAGCCGCGCTTAGCGCTGGCTCCTTGCTCTCCTAGGTACAGTACACATCGGGTTAATTAACCCGATGTGTGCTGCAGCTACATGTCACAGTGCAGAGAGCAAGGAGCCGCGCGCACTGCTTAGCGCTGGCTCCTTGCTCTCCTTGCTACAGTATACATCGGGTTAATTACCCGATGCATACTGCAGCCACATGTCACAGTGCAGGAGCCGGCACTGGCAGCAAGAGCGGAGGCTGGTAACCAGCGTAAACATCGGGTAACCAGGGAAAGGTCTTCCCTTGGTTACCCGATGTTTACGCTGGTTACAGCTTACCGCAGCTGCCAGTGCCGGCTCCTGATCGCTTCATTTCGTCGCTCTCTCGCTGTCACACACAGCGATGTGTGTGTCACAGCGGGAGAGTGACGACCAAAAAATGAAGCTGGACATTCAGCAACGACCGGCGACCTCACAGCAGGGGCCAGGTCGTTGCTGGATGTCACACACAGCGACAGCGACGGGACGTCGCTGCAACGTCACAGAAAATGGTGACGTAGCAGCGACGTCGTTGTCGTCGTCGTTATGTGTGACACCAGCTTAACCCTCCTGTGGGGTTAAATACAATTGTCGGGTTGGTGTAGCCACCTGATTTAAACCCTTTATACATATCCAGGAGATAAATTTACATTTTAGTAATCTTAAACATCTGCTATAATTGTGGGTTAACACTGATTCTCTAACAATATCGGCACCTTCTTCATATTGTATATTAAGTAGGAACAAAATAGTTTCCCTACTAGCAGAGTGATCAATGACAGCTGGAGGAAAACTACAACTTTTAACCCACAATTCTATGCAGCTATAACTGGAAAATTTAGCCCGTGGTGCTGTGTCAATTATATTGCAGAGATGTATATATTATTGGGTTTCCTTATGTCCTAATATAACACACTGGATTTATAAGGTGGTTGTATTCAATCCTTGATTTTTATAATGTCAAAATATTAAATAGTGGGTTATGCTGGTAATTGCAAACCGTTATGACTATAGTGGATGTTGGATTGATGCAACCACCTGTTTTGATTCCCTGGATATGTCCGGCAGCAGTATCTCTATTTTAGCGCTGTACCTAATTCTAACAAATGTGCGGTTCTCCTATGTCTGCTGACTGTGCTGCTGATTTCAGCAACGTCTGCAGCCTACTATGATACAACTTATGTACAGATACGATTTTATACTCATACAATATTGCAGGATGTATTAATATCATGGCATAGTATATTTGATTAAAGTATATCATTAGGTATCTGTTATAAAGGTTGGAGGCTGCATAATACTATTTGGACAACTGGTCTTTGTCATACTTTATATGTTACAATATTTTGGAAAGCCGATGATTGTTCAGTAATAATTATAGGTGGATTTGCCCAGTTTGAATTTTGTTTTTATGTTTTTATGGTGTTTTTTACCTGCACCTGATAATAAAATAAATATTGCACATTAATGGACTGTTTGATCGCCTCTTTTTCCTCTTTTCTTGCTAATTGTTAATTGCGATTGTCCTGATAGTCCTGATAATCCATATATTTAAAATAACTCATGAATATGTAAAATTATGATAAAAATTGGATCTATGTGGATATTCGGTATGGTCTTAATGTTTGTACAGGTGGTACAAGCATAGTACAGGTCCGTAGAGGACGCCAGAGAAGGTTTATCACCCTTGCGGTTACGCATGTCAGCAACAGATTCCTACAGCCCTATAGGGATAGGGTTATGCCGCTGTTACTATGAGTGAGGAGCCACTAGCAGTATTATAAGTGACTGCTATGCACAGCTGGTATATACCGATAGCAAAATGGCATATACTGTCAAACAGTCGGCATACACCTGCAGACAGAGCCAGTATATACTGCTAACAGCTGACATACACCGCCAGCCAGCAGGCACACACCGCTAGAGAGACAGCAATATACCGTTGAGCAGAGCGGTATATAGTGCTGTAGAAGTGCAGAGCCAAGGAGGCGATCTCACCCGTGTCTGCTCCCCACGTGGAAGATGGCGTCCAGCGTTTCTGGCAGAATGGAGGGGAGAGACGGCCCCCGGAGGCTGATTGGTCCCAGCGCTGGGACTAAACGTGACGGCCAATCAGGAAAGCCGCTGCTGACTGGGGGAGCGGCTTCCAGAGCAGTGAGAGGGAGCTAAATTAATGAGGCTCCCCGGGATCACGGCCTGCATCGCCCCACCGGCGCCTTTTCAGGCGGCGGTTTGGATGCAGGGGACAGAGGACTCGTCGTCTCCCTACCTGCTCCTGGCTCCGTCTGAAGACGCGTCGGTCCGGGGATGCGGGGATCTCAGGGATGCATCTTCGGCTCAAGGCTGAAGCAGGTCCTCGGCTCTGCTTAGCCCTCTGGAGCTACCTTGGTGTGAGGTGCTTCCAGGGAGCCTGGAGGGGTATGCAGACCTGACCACTTGGGCGAGAGGGAAGACTGACGGCTTGTGCACGCCAGGTGTCCTCTACCCGTAAGCGGGGAGAACGAGGGTGGCAAGGCACCCTGGTATTGCCTCATGATCAAAAATAGAAAATAAAAGATAAAAATAAAAAATAAAAATAAGCTGGCCTAAGGCACCCTGGTAGGGCTCAGACCAGACATGTCAGCCTCCCTGCTGACACTAGAAAAAAACTGAGCTAGTTTCCTGCCTAGCTAGGGTATATGCTGTGGGGGGAGGAGCTAACACTTTTTCAAATCTAGTGTCACGCCTCCCTGGAGACATCATAATACCCACTGTCTGTGTCCCCCAATGAAAAGGCGAGAACGGAAACTCCAACTCATCCTGCAAAAACAAGCCCTCACATAACTCTGCAAAAAAATTTAAAAATTTACAGCCTTCAAAATTTTGTAAAAAAACAACAACATTTTTTCATGATAGTAGCCAAACCTGAAAAAACAACAACAATATAAACCTGATATCACTGTAATTGTACTGACTGGAGGAATAAAGCCGCCTAATCACTTATACCGCAGGGTTAACGGCGTAAAAAAATAAAGCCATTCTTCAACTGCTGTTGATTTGTTCACTCTGCCTCCCAAAGATCGCAGTACTGCGCACGGTTCACATTTATCCTGTGCTCTAAACTGAGTGCTTACATCAAGTATTACGTGTACATTAAGGAAAATATACAGTGTGCCGGAGTTATTTTTTGTTTTGTACTCCCATTTTCTCCTGAGCACCTGTGCTAGGTGATGCTGGGTCTTCTATTCTTTTGTGGCCTAATAACCATAGGCTTCCTCAATCTAAAAATACCAGCCCCCAACTGTCAGGCTTTATCATGGCTGGATATCAAAATTGAGGGGGGACCGTACGTCGTTTTTTAAAATTATTTAGTTAATTAAAAAGAAGGCGCTTGCGGTTCCTCTTATTTTGATATACAGCCAAGAAAAGCACACACGTCTAGGGGCTGCAGCCTGTTGCCATGGACGTTATCTGTGCTGGGTATCATAATATGGGGGGAACCTACGCCAATTATTTTATTTATGTATATCACGGTAGACCGAAAGACAGCGCTTGTAATTGGTTGCAGTCAGACGATGTCACACAGGCTGGGGCTGCTTCTGATTGCAACTAATCACAGACGCCAGGCCGGCCGGTGGGGAAAGCCGTGCATATGGATGAGCAATAATGAGCGGCCCAGTAAGTGAAGGAGAGGCCGCGGGAGCATTGAACAGCCGCAACGAAGCCTCGGTAAGTATGAAGCCCTCGCTTCATTTTTATTTTCTTTATTTGTCGTTTATTTTTTTTTGTTAAATTTCTCAAGTGCCAGATCTGGATCAACACCCGGAATCCCGGGCCCGGCACTTGGGCACCTTTGAAGCCACATATGTGTCACAATTGTCACTGCGTATCTTGTGACTAGGTACATGCTCAGGGCTAGGTTAATTTTACTATCTGGGACCATGCAAATTAAATGTGTTTTTTCCTTTGGGCACACTAGGGGGACCCTATTTTATAAACTACACCCCTCAATTAATTCATCCAGGGATTGCAGTGAGCATATTGACCCTACAGGTGTGTCACAAAATTGTATACTATTGGGCTGTGAAGAACATAATGATTACATTTTTACCACTAAAATATTGTTTTAACTCCAGATTTCCAATTTTCACGAAAGGAATAAATAAAAAGGCCCAGTTATGTGTTACACAATTTCTCCTGAATGTGGCAATACCCCACATGTGACTGTACAGTACTTTTTGAGCGAAGGAGAACCATTGGATTTTTGGAGCACAGATTTTCTTAGAATAGTTTGCGGACTTCATTTGCAGAGCCCCTAAGTGTCAGAACATAAGAAACCCCCTCAAGTGAATAGTTTTTGGATATTACACCTCTCTGGGATGATTTAGTCTCTTAAAAAAACAACCATGTTTGTCAAACACAGTGAATGTTGCAGAATTAAAAATTTCAAATAAGTCCTTGTAGTGCCCAGTACATTTTAGTGCCCGTACATTGTACCCAGCTTGTGCTTCTGGAGGCGCGCACCCTGTAAATTAAGTGGGCACTCCTCACTACAACAATGCCAAACATGTGGACGGTCACTGTGGTTTAGGCACATAGTGGAGCTCAGAAGGGAGAGGGAGCATTTAGATTTGGAAGAGCAGATTTTGTTGGATTTCTTTTATGAGGGGGGGATCCATAATATTTTTCCAGAGCCTTTGTGCTACCAGTAATGTAGAAGCCCCTTTCATTTACATTAACAGATGCTGACTTTAATGCTATTTGGTGGCAATTTGGGGTACAGAACGTTTTGTTAAGCGGTGTCCATCTTTTAAGTGGTTAACAAAGTGATAATTACCAGACTTTTGTACACGTCTTAAGAGGCGTAAAAAGATGGACACCGCCATATCACAGGCCAGACGGGAGGTCAAAGTGACTTTCTCTGCCTCATTACAGTGAATTTTCTGTTGAGAATTAGGTTTTCCATATACAGAAAAAGACATAC
The DNA here is from genome assembly GCF_048569485.1 of Anomaloglossus baeobatrachus. Lineage (NCBI taxonomy): Eukaryota > Metazoa > Chordata > Amphibia > Anura > Aromobatidae > Anomaloglossus > Anomaloglossus baeobatrachus. Next base: position 276,184,268 of record NC_134359.1, read on the forward strand.
GTGATGTTATCAAATGGTTCGGATTTATGGCACATAGAATGTGAGCTGTTATTCAAATATCACATATAGATCAATATATCCGAACCATTTGATAACATCACGTATGTCTTTTTCTGTATATAGAAGACTATTGGCTTTTTTGAGAGCTGTTCTCCTAAACACCATACAGAGACCAGCAACTCGCTCAGAGGGTGGATATCATTTGAATTTTCCCTTACTAGTACAAGTAAAATATATCTTTGTACCGTGTTAGCCAGTAGAGATAAAAAATTGTTTAAAAGAACAGAGAGTCCTCAGTGGTTGATACCTTTTAATGGCTAACTGAAAAGATGGTAATAATTGCAAGCTTTCGAGACTACTCAGGTCTCTTCATCAGGCATGGTATAACACAAATTTGTGTTATACCATGCCTGATGAAGAGACCTGAGTAGTCTCGAAAGCTTGCAATTATTACCATCTTTTCAGTTAGCCCTTACTAGTAGGTATTTACTATATATCATTATGTAGCATATCACTGTTTCCCTCATTTGTAGGACATTCCTTCTTATATTATCCTCTAATTACAAGCCATAGAGAATCAAATGACGTTTCTACCACACATGAACAGGAGCCCACATTTAGAACATATTTCGATTCCATGACTACTCCTACTCCTTCTGTACGTTTTTGTGACACTACCTCTTTCTATCTTACACTCAATATGAGCTACCATATCCTAATTACCTTCTTTCTCACATTAGGTAGAAATATATATATATATATATATATATATATATATATATATATATATATATATATATATATATATATATACATACAGTACAGACCAAAAGTTTGGACACACCTTCTCATCTCTAGAACAACTATTAGGCTGGGGCCACACGGGGATTACTGCGATCCCCTTGCATGAGACTCGGCTCGTGCTGGCAGTACAGCAGAGCCGAGTCTCATGCTTGTGTCCTTGCAACTGAGGTCCGTTCGTGCGAGCAGACCTCAGCTGCGGGGGGCGGGCCGGCACTCAGGAGGGGAGGGAGGGATTTCTCTCCCTCTCTCCTGCGTAGTCAGCTATAGCCATTCTCGCATTGCACTGGCAGTACACCGGTGTACCGCGAGTGCAGTGCGATTTTTCTCTCGCCCCATTCACTTGAATGGGTGCGAGAGAAAGAGTCTCGGATTACAATCGCAGCATGCTGCGATTGTTTTCTCAGTCCGATTAGGGCTGAGAAAATAATCGCCCATGTGTGCTGACACACAGGCTAGAATTGGTCCGAGTGGAATGCTATGTTTTATCGCACTCCACTCGCACCGATTTTCTCGCCGTGTGGCTTAGCCCTTAAGAGGAGCCTTTGTGCAGCAGGCCTTCATGGTAAAATAGCTGCTTGGAAACCACTAATAAGGACAGGCAACAAGCAGAAGAGACTTGTTTGGGCTAAAGAACACAAGGAATGGACATTAGACCAGTGGAAATCTATGCTTTGGTCAGATGAGTCCAAATTTGAGATCTTTGGATCCAACCACCGTGTCTTCGTAGAAAAGGTGAACGGATGGACTCTACATGCCAGGTTCCCACCGTGAAGCATGGAGGAGGAGGGGTGATGGTGTGGGGGTGCTTTGCTGATGACACTGTTGGCGATTTATTCAAAATTAAAGGCATACAGAACCAGCATGGCTACCACAGCATCTTGCAGCGGTGTGCTATTCCATCCGGTTTGCGTTTAGTTGGACCATCATTTATTTTTCAACAGGACAATGACCCCAAACACACCTCCAGGTTGTGTAAGGGCTATCTGACTAAGAAGGAGAGTGATGGGGTGCTACGCCAGATGACCTGGTCTCCACAGTCACCAGACCTAAACCCAATTGAGATGGTTTGGGGTGAGCTGGACCACACAGTGAAGGGAAAAGGGCCAACAAGTGCTGAGCATCTCTGGGAACTCCTTCAAGACTGTTGGAAAACCATTTCCGGTGACTACCTCTTGAAGCTCATCAAGAGAATGCCAAGAGTGTGCAAAGCAGTAATCAAAGCAAAAGGTGGCTACTTTGAAGAACCTAGAATATAAGACATATTTTCAGTTGTTTCACACTTTAAGTATTTCATTCCACATGTTTTAATTCATAGTTTTGATGCCTGCAATGTGAATCTACAATTTTTAGAGTCATGAAAATAAAGAAAACTCTTTGAATGAGAAGGTGTGTCCAAACGTTTGGTCTGTACTGTATATATATATATATATATATATATATATATATATATATATTTCTCATTTCCTATTGCTTCATATTGCTTCATGGTGATTCCTGCTCATTTTAGGTGAGCCTCCTTATTTCCTGCATTTCACTAGCACATATTATAGCCTGATACCCACGTGCCACTATATTGTCTCATGTATGTCTGGAATGCACGGGACTTTCTCCCTCTTCAATTGAGTACATCTTATATACTCTTGATGTTGTGATTTGACGATTCTCTGCTGTATCCTCCTCATTATTTGTTGATACATTTCGTACTGTACTACTCTGATATGTCATAATTGTATGTATTCTCATATTGATTGATGTGCATTTGTTTTGTTGTATATATATATAACACTCCATCCAGTCTGTCTGACCAGAGGAAGGCCTCAAGGCCGAAACGTTGTCACCCGGCGGACTTTCTGTCTTGTACAGCACTTTTGTACTTTTTTCACTTCAATAAAAGAAAAGAATCAAGAATTGACTATCTGGTGTCCATTTATACATTAAAAGAAATATGCAGTGTGCCGGAGTTATTTTTTGTTTTTTTATGGGTATTAGGCCGCCCCCAGCCTAAAAATAGCAGCCTGCAACCGCTCGGGATTGTCTCATCCATTAGATGCGATAAGCCTAGAGCTTTACCCGGCTCTTCACTAAGCCCTAGATTAGTGATGGGGAGTGTCTATGAGACCCACCATCACTAATCTGTAAGTGAAAGTAAATAAACACAAACAATGAAAAAATAATTTATTTGGAATAAAATACAAACACCTACATCTGAGTCACAGCGAGCGGCCATAGAGCATGACAGTCCACTGTGAGCTCCCGGCAGAGACGGAATGAGCCACTCGATCAGCAGTGACATCACTCAGGTTATTTGCAGTCACAGCTGGAGGTTCCCACGATCCTCCACCTGTAAGGTCCTCCACCTATAACCACAGGTAACCTGAACTCAGGTGACCTCAGTAAAGTCAGTGACCTCACCTCAGGTGAGAACAGCATCTCTTGGCAGAAAATGGCGTTTTTTTTGCCAAAAGATGTAGATTTGGTGATGAAATGTTCACACCATATTCATGCACCCAATCTACACCTCCTGACAAAAAAAACAAAACGCATCACTACCGTATCATACCGCATGCGATTTTGATGCATTTTTTGCCAGGAGCCGTAGATTAAGTGCTTGAATATGGTGTGAAAATTTCATCACCAAATTTACATTTTTTTTTTTTTTTTTTTTTTTTCTTCAAACAGTTTAATTTCAAAAGGCAGAAAACAAAAGCATTGGTAGATCCCTGGATTATTGCACTGGTTTGATGCGGTCTTTGCTGAAATCCACTCAACAAAATCCTTTCCAAGGAAAAATAACCCCCCCCCAAAAAACTAAATGCCACTTTAACAAAAAAATAAAAAAAAGACTGAAGGAAAGGATTTTGTCTTCAATGCTCGATGCTGGAGAACATGCATTTCCTGAAATCAATCATTAACAAGCTTAGCCGTATTAAGAGAAATCTAAAACTTGGTGCTCAAATACACCACAGCCAAGGAGTGTATCTTGAAAGGCCATGTTACAAACGCCCAAATATAACCTGGGTTTTAATAACTAACAGCGGTATCTTCAGCACCTACCCGCTAGAGTCCATGTTGCTTAAAAACACCAGGTTCTGGCAATAAAAACAAACAAAAAAGCATCTACATTCATATGATTCCTAACAAAATGTATCCATATGTACAAGATTACACGGCAGCCACGTCTAGTAATTGTAGCTGCCTTTATAGTTTTGGGAAGGGACCGTTCCCACGTCTTGAAGGTACATGCCGCCTTCATCCAGGTGTGACAAAGGGACAGTGTCTTCTTCGCTGATTTGTCGGTCAAACTCGGATTTCAAGGCAGGACGTTGATTGTCAGGAAAAGCCAAGGAAAATAGAGCTTCAGGTTCACACACAAACTTGTAGACGTAACGCTCACCAGCCACTTTTTGCATAATTCCCTTCTCATAATAATAACGCAGAGACCGACTGAGCTTGTCATAGTTCATGGCGGGCCGGTTTTTCTGCATGCCCCAAAGTCTGGCAACCTCTTCTGGTTCTATCAACTTGAACTCCATGCCCCGACCTGTCCAAGCGATGAAGTGAGAGTTCGAGGGATCATCTAGCAGAGCCACAAGGAACTGCCATAGCTGCAAGGATCCTCGTCTTTGATATGGAGGTCCATCTCTATAGGTTCCAACTTCTTGTTTGATATCTCCTGCTTCAAATTTTTCTGGCACAACACAAGCATCATCAGTAAAACTTCTCATGGGCTTTTCATAACCATAACCATCCAAGTTTGGGTAGCCTTCCACATTCCTGTACATGGACTGACAGCCAGGAACATCTGAATCATATGCATAGTCTGTTTGCTCCTGCTTGATTATCACATTGGATTGGTACCGGTGAGGCCTGCTGGTTCCAATATTGCTTGCCTGGTCATACATGGGATCATGGTACTCCTGTTTGAAGCTTTGCTGTGGATACTGAAGGCATGGCTCAGACATCTGGCGTTGGTAGTTAGCTGAAGACTCCCTATTCATGTTCTGTGTGGATGGAAAGGAGTGGCACATCTCGGGCAGCTGCTGTTGGTACCGGGATCCATGTTCCATGAGATATCCTCCAGACTGAACAGACTGTGATGAGCTCTGTGGATTGACATATCCTCGGTCCTGTCTGGAAAAGTGAGGGATTGGGGACACTTGAGGACCCTGATTTGGGGACTTGATGTTGACTTGTCTTGATGTTTGGTCATAGGCACTGGCATAAAGGCACTGTTCCCCATTACGATACTGAAACTGTTTTTGGCTGCATGAAAGACTGGGGTCTGAACAAGAGCTTGGCTGTTCCTTTTTGATTTTCACCGGAGGGCTGTGAAAAGCAAGATTCTCCGACTGCAGGTCCTGTAAGAACTGTTCATCACTGTCTGGTACTTGAGCTTCTGTTAACCAGGTTTCTTGGAATTGGCTTAAATCCTGGAAGAGATCTTCAGATTCTTGGGGCGGGAGGTCTGCATCCATGAATTTTTTCCGGCTGGCCATACAGTATCGGTCTACGTCTCCATGCCCTTGAGGGTTATTTGTCAGGGTATAAGGCACTTGCTGATCCAGGTAACCTCTCATCCTATGGTCCATTTGTTAACTGTGTGTTGTCATGGAGGATCAGCAGTCTCAAGGCTCTAGGAGCTGCAGGAAGGTCTCAGTGGCCGGGGTTGGCTTTGCAGGAGAGGATCGGCAGAGCGGGGAGGGAATGGAGCCCTGCAGCCCCAGATTTAAAGTGCTGATTTGAAAGGACTTGTTTTTCTCCCCAAATTTACATTTTTGGTGCAGTTTTCTGCCAGGAGGTACAAATTTGGGGCTAAAATGTCTACACCTGATTTCAGCACCAAACTTGCACTTAAAACCCTTTTTTTGCATTTTAGGGCCAAAAGAGGCAAATTTGGTGATGAAATTTTCACACCATATTCATGCATCCAATCTATGCCTCCTGGCAAAGAAAAACAAAAAAAAACCCGCATCAACACTGCATGCGGTCTGATGCGGTAGTAATGCGATTTTTTTTGCCAGGAGGTGTAGAATAGGTGCATGAATATGGGGTCAAAATTTCAGCACCCAATCTGCATCACTTGGCAAAAAAATGCGGTGAATTCACCGAGTTTGATTATGTCACCTAAGGTCCTCTGAGGTCAGGTTACCTGTGGGAATGTTCAGCTGTGACCGTAAGTAACCTGATTGACATCATCGCTGATTGCCGCGGCTCATTCTTTCTCTGCTGGGAGCTCACAGTGGACAGTCATGCCCTATGGCCGCTCGCTGTGACTCAGATGTAACAGAGCTGAATCATCATTGGACCTCGTATGGATTATGTTGGACCTGCAGGGGGTGTTTTGGGGGGGTTAATAAAGTGGTGAAAGGGGGTGTTTTTCTTGTATTTGATTTCAAATAAAGGATTTTTTCGGTGTTTGTGTTTATTTACTTTTACTTACAGATCAGTAATTGGGGGGGGTCTCATAGACGCATTCCACTACTAATCTAGGGCTTAGTGGTATCTGTGGGCTGTTATTAACCGATATTACCCCGGTTGCCACTGAACCAGGGCAATTGGGAAGAGCCAAGTAAAGCGCTGGGCTTGTCGCATCTAATAGATGCAACAATCCTGGGCAGCTGCAGTCTCCTATTGTTAGGTTGGGGGGCATTCTACTAACCACGGGTCTCCCCAGCCTGAGATTACCAGCCCCCAGCTGTCAGGCTTTATCTTGGCTGGGTATTAAACTTTGGGGGAACCACACATCATCTTATTTTAATTATTTAATAATTAAAAAAAAAGTGCATGCGGTTCCTCTTATTTTGATACACAGTGAAGATGAGCGCACGGGGGCTGCAGCCTGTAGCCGTATGCTTTATCTCTGCTGGGTATCATAATTTTTACTGTACGCTATAGACCCACATAGCATCTGTGATTAGAAGCAGTCAGCTGACACTCAGAGTGGGAGTGCGTCTGACTGCAACCAATCACAGGCGCTGGTGGGCTGGGAAAGCAGTGCATATTCAATGAAGGTAAATTATTGGCTCCAGAAGTGAATGTGTGGCCTGGAAGCAGTGGATAGCCACGACAGAGCATCACCAAGTACAGCACACCTGCTCCTATAAGCTATCCCTTGTACCAACATTTTAAATCACTGGATTCTGGTCCCTATTGACCTATATGGGGACTGGAACCGGATTTTAAAAACCAGATATAACGAACCCGCCAGTCCCGGTTATCTGCGAGTCTGCCAATCACTAGTTGTAACTTTTTAAAGTGACACTGCTCAGAATTGAAAAAAAATTGCCCGGGTCATGGAGGTGAAAACCGGCTCGGGAGTGAAGGGGGTTGAGTTTTAGGTAGATTAGGGCGCTGTGCAGACCAGGGAATTCCATCTGCCTAAAGGTGTAAAAGTCCTAAAAGATCCTACTCGTAGTTTCGGGTCAGTCCGTTCCCATACAGCCCTCTGGAGCGGGGAGTAAATTACCCTCATGTGTCTGGCCTGTGCACTGGCTGCGCTCCAACTGTACTCTGACTAAGGGTACTTTCACACTTGCGTTGTTTTCCTTCCGTTACAATCCGCCCTTTTGGAAAACAGCGGAATCCGTTAACGGATTCCGCTGTTTCCCATAGACTTGTATGGTTGACGGATTGTACCAAAAGGACCTGCGTTGCTTCCGCTGGGCGACGCTCCGTTGCTTCCGCCCAGCGGGAGGAACGAAGCATGTAACGTTGTTTTGAGCAGCGGAATCCTCTGGATTTCACTGCGCATGTTTTTTTTTTTTGTTTTTTTTTAAAATCACACTAAAACTTTATTTTGGCTCACTGTGGCCGAACGTTCAGCTGAGCGCCCGGCCGTCGGCAAGTGACAGCGCTCAGCTGAGCGACCAGCCGCCGGCATGCCCGGGCGCCGGCAAGTGACAGCGCTCAGCTGAGCGCCCGCCCGCTGGCATGCCCGGGCCCCGGCAAGTGACAGCGCTCAGCTGATCACCCGGCGGTCGGCTGCAGGGAGCGATCAGCTGATCACCCGGCGGCCGGCAAGTGACAGCGCACAGCTGAGCGCTCGCCCACTGGCATGCCCGGGCGCCGGCAAGTGACAGCGCTCAGCTGATCACCCGGCGGCCGGCTGCGATCAGCTGATCACCCGGCAAGTGACAGCGCTCACCTGATCACCCGGCGGCCGGCTGCAGGGAGCGATCAGCTGATCACCCGGCGGCCGGCAAGTGACAGCGCTCAGCTGATCACCCGGCGGCCGGCTGCAGGGAGCGATCAGCTGATCGTTCACAATAGTCTGCCGCTGGTAAAACTGTAAAAAAAAAAAATCAAAACGGATTCCGTTGTTTTGCAGCATCCGTTGCATCCGTCACACAACGCAATGCAACGGATACCATTCAACGCAAGTGTGAAAGTAGCCTAACACCTGAGGTAACAGCAGTTATGTACTAAGACTCCGCCCACCAGCTATTCTGCCCAGTAACAAGCCATGTGGGGAGTTTAACCCTTGATGCACTAGAGTACACCGCATACCTAATGTAAACAATGTAAACTACTGTTAAGGGTACTTTACACGCTGCGATATCGGTAACGATATATCGTCGGGGTCACGTGTTAGTGACGCACATCCATCGCAGTTACCGACATCGCAGCGTGTGACACTAATGAGCGACGATCAACGAGCACAAAAACATGAAAAATCGTTGCTCATTGACACGTCGCTCATTTCCTTAATATTGCTGCTGCCACAGGTACGATGTTGTTCGTCGCTCCTGCGGCACCACACATCGCTGTGTGTGACACCGCAGGAGCGACGAGTGTACCGCCCCGCGGCCTCGGTTGCGACCGCCGAGCCGCTCGGGTCCGGGCTCGCGTGTCGGTGGCACGAGTGCCTCCGGACCCGGGGATCACGTCGCTCTGGAAGGGTGTATTGGCGGTGCACGCAGGGGTGGTAGGGTGGTTGTTTTGGAAAGTTCGTTACGCCACCAACGGGTTGTGGTGATGGTGGACACCACCGCTGCGGTGAAGGTACGGGGACTCCCGGGAGCGGTGTAGGGGCGCAGCTAGGTGTTGACCCCTCCGTGGGTAGGGGATGTTGGTCTCGGGCCCGATTAGCGAGGGGCCGGGGGTGCAGGGCGCAGTGTGGCGGCGCAGTGCCTGAGGGGTGACGAACGGGGCCCGCAGCCGGCTGCAGTTCCTCCAGATAGGTTGGTAATGTCTGCCTTTCTCCTGCACCTGTGTGTGATTTTGGCTACTTTGCTTGGGCACTGGTAGCCCGCTCCCCGGCGTGTATGTGTCGTAGGAGCCCGTTTGCCCGCAGACGCTGGCCCTTGGATTTCTGGCCTCTGGCGGTGGCTTCTATCCGGACGGGTTGGGCTGTTGCCTTCAATCGGGACTTAGGTGGGAATGAACCCCTGTGGTCCAGACCGCAATCAGTTCATTTGACTATGGTGGTGGCTTATAGCCTAGTTCGGGGTCTGAGAACCCTGCCTGGTGCTCCGGTATCCAGTTAGCTCCCCGGTTTGGTTCCGGCGGGCCACTACCCTGCCCCGGTCCCTTACGGTTCCGCTGGTCGTATTCCCGGTCTTCTTCAGGCAGCCACTACCGTCTGCCTGCCTGACTGATCTAGGGTCCTAGGCTCCAACCCAGGCCCCAAGCAGAACTGAGCTCCTCACTCTCCAAACTCTAAACTCAATCTCCTTGTGTTTTCCTGCCTCAGGCCAGCAGACTCCTCAGGGGGCGTGTCTTTCCGCCTGACTCCGCCCACCTGGTGTGCCTGTCTGACTCTGAGGGAGGCAATCAGGTCTTTTGGTTGACTGGTGGTACCTTACTGAGGTGGGGGTTTATGTGGTGTGTGTAGTGACCTGTGACCCCTGGGGTGTTCAGGGCGTCACACGAGCATCTCCTTACCTGCCTCCACCGGCTATGGGGAAGGAAGGAGGTAGGTGGGATGTTACGTGCCGCTCATCTCCGCCCCTCCGCTTCTATTGGACGCCTGCCGTGTGACGCCGCACGAACAGCCCCCTTAGAAAGGAGGCGGATCACCGGCCAGAGCGACGTCGCAGGGCAGGTAAGTCCGAGTCACGGGGACTAATGAGGTTGTGCGCCACGGGCAGCGATTTGCCCGTGTCGCACAACAGACGGGGGCGAGTACGCTCGCTAGCGAGATCGCAGCGTGTAAAGTACCCTTTAATATTATAAAACCCTGTAGTAATCCCCGTCTCTGCGGCGCTACATCTGCTCCGGAGAATGAGGAGAGTGTGGCTCTGCTCTTATTTATATTGTGGGGCGATTACCTGTAGGATCCTCCTCTTTGCACCGCTCATCTCCCCACACATCGCTTTCTCCTTTCTCCATTATGGCTTCAGGATGAATCTTCTTCAGATTTTTCATGGATTTCAAAACTGTTAAAATAATAAAATGTAAAAGTCACAGACAGAATGAAAACTCACATGGAAAGTTCTAGATGGACGCCCTGTCTGCATGCTAATGGTGCGCAGTGTCAGAGGATGGTCCCACTCACCTTTCCGCTGCCATCGCCTCCGACACTGGATTTCTGCTCAGTGCGCATGATCCTGGACTTCCGGTCATACGCACTATGAAGCCGGATGTACATGTCCCAGCTTCAAACTGGTGTAGTGGACATGACTGAACGTTCGGGATCATGCGTACTGAGCCGAAATCCAGTATCGGAGGCGACGGCAGCAGAGAGGTGAACGTGACCACAGGGGCGTGCTAAAATGCTAAGGGTGCCAACTAGCAAGGGAACTAACGCCCAGGGGACTAGTCGTTAGCCTCATTAGCATATTATAAAAGATCTTTAGAAATACTTTTTCTAAAGATCTCTTTATCTATGCTACTGTATACAGAGACAGTTAGGCAGGGATTTGTGACGCCCCTGACTATCATAGTGTCACATGGCACTGCACCCTCTCTTTCTGGTGCAGAACCCACCCTCCATGGTTCTGGGTTCCCAACCTATGGTACTGCCTCCACCAGCATTCAAAATCCTAACCACACCTCACACCACACCCTGTCAGACACACCAGTGGGCTGTCTAGCTGGAATAGGGCCGCCCACCTAGGAGTCAGGCAGACTGGTGGGAGGGACAAAGTCAGAGAAGTGTTGGCGAGGGAGTTGGAGCTCCCTGAGTGATCTTGGTTGGGTCACAGATGGTGATCTGGTGGCCACAGGAGTCGAAGACCCGGTCGCAGGGTATTGAGACAGGGTGCCTTAGTCTTGGAGGATGGTCGGCACCAGAAAGTCCAGTAACCGGTCCAGGACCGAGCACGGTGGGGTACAGGACCCTAGATCAGGGAGTAGCTTCAAGCAACCTGATAATTAACCTGTGGAGAACAGTCTCTTTATGGATTTTTCCCAAGAGCTCAGAGATTGAAGGCATCAACACAACGAGGGGGATAGGGCTTTCTACCCCATGCAGCCCACTGATATCGCAAGTGTCAGCCATCGAGAGCACAGCTCCACTATATAATTATAGGGAGTGGGACCCTGACAGCTTCAGGCCGACGGGTCACCCAAAAGACACCAACAACACTTGTGCATGGAAGCAGAGGCCCCTGACCATTCGGCAGTACCAGAGGGGATGGATAACCGGACGAGCTCTCCCCAGAGGGCAGCGGCACCCAGAGACTTGGTTTACCCTGGTGTCAGCAAGTGTTCATCGGCCGCGGAAACCCCTGCACAATTGGAGTGAGTACACTGCAAACCCCCTGCATCCTGGCCTGCCCACGTCCATGCACTGGCCCGTACACCGTGCCTCCTGAGCCCCGGTGCCTTCCCTACCTGTGGAGGGAAACACTATCCGGCTGCCCAGCTCCATCCGCCCTGGGTACCCCCCATCGGAAGCGGCGGTACTCCCTTCCTACACACCACGGGTAGCGTCACAAACTCTTACCCCCTGTAAATACACCCTCTTTTTAAATTTGAAGTGGCCCCGAGCTCCCGGGTCCAGAGACCCTCGAGCCACGCAGCACCAACCCCCGGATCTGAGCAGTCCGACTGCTGCTGGGGCGGCACAGATTAGCAGTATGCACCCAGAACTGCTCGTGGTTTTGGGTGCATATTGGACCTGACAGGTTCTCTTGAAGAACAGAAGACAGAACTTATTACATGGAGTCTAATATAATGAAAACAGCCACAATGCTGAATGAATTCAAAAAGTACATAACAAATGTCAGTCAGTAAAACATTGCAAATAAGTTTCATAAAATAAAAGGAAACAAACCAGGAACCTAATACTTACTTTTGTGTATAGTATCCAGCGCCCGGGTGAGGGAGAAACCAGGACAAGTCTTCAATACGCTGAGTCCAAGAAATTACCAGTCTTATGCCTGATTTACACGAGATGACGGATCGTGCACATCCGGCATCGTTCACGACGTCATCTCGTGTAACACCTCTGAGCGACGCAGTATCGCTCACAAATCGTTAGTCGTGTATTCGTTGCTCAGTTTTAAAAAATTGTTTAATTAAAATGTTGACGGTTGTTCATCGTACCGGGGCAGCACACATCGCTCCGTGTGACACCCCGGGAACGATGAACACAGCTTACCTGCGTCCCGCCAGCAATGCGGAAGGAAGGAGGTGGGCGAGATGTTTACGTCCCGCTCATCTCCGCCCCTTCGCTTCTTTTCGCCGGCCGCTGTGTGACGTCGAACGTCCCTCCCCCTTCAGGAAGTGGATGTTCGCCGCCCACAGCGACGTCGCCCGGCAGGTAACTGCGTGTGACGGGGGTTTCACGACTTTGTGCGACACGGGCAGCGATTTGCCCATGACGCACAAACGACGGGGGCGGGTACGATCGATCGTGAAATCGCACAATCGGTTGTCTCGTGTAAAGCAGGCATTACACTCATTCTTAAAGGGAACCAAACATCAGGATTTTCGTATATAGGGTGCAGCCAGTGCAGTACTGGCATTATCAGGCACATTGTGTACATACCATTAGTGGGCAGCTCGGGTGTTTAGGCTGTGAAATTCAACTTTACAAAGTTTGAAAATTCATGCACTTTTTGATTGACGTGTGCACCTCGCTGCTAATGTCCGGGCGGGTTGTGCACGTGTATCCCCCCCCCCCCCGCCGCCTGTTCCTCCCTCTCACTGGCCATATGTAAATTTCTAATCTTCAGTTACACGGCGTCGGAGTTAGCGCCTGCGCATAGCGCTTATCTCCGTTGCCGTGTTTCTGAAGCCCACAGTATTATGGTGCATGAGAGGACGGCGCATGCTCGCTCACTTCTTCAGATCTGTTGTGACCGCGAGAGCGCGCGCGGTCACAACAGGACTGGAGAACAGCTGATCTTACCCTGATTAGCTGCAGCAGACGTCTCCTACGATATCGTCTGCTGCACCTAAATGGTAAGATCAGCTGTTCTCCAGTCCTGTTGTGACTGTGCGCGCTCCCGCGGTCACAACAGATCTGAAGAAGCGAGAGCGCATGCGCCGTCCTCTCATGCACGTAGAAAAAAGATTCCGGTCTTTGTGAGCGCTAGTAATAGATCTTTGGTCTTTGATCTTTTAAGAAATTTGGCTTTATTATTAATAACATAAAGCTCTTGTATTAACACAACGCGTTTCAGCAAGATACACTTGCCATCCTCAGGCCTGAGGATGGCAAGTGTATCAAAGACCAAAGATCAAAGACCAAAGATCTATTACTAGCGCTCACAAAGACCGGAATCTTTTTTCTACATGCCTACTCCCATAAGGGAATCCGGGTAGAGCTGCTGTGAGTAATAGAATCCATCAGATCATTTGAACTAACAGCGGGAGGACACAGGTCCGCACAGAGCTCCAGGATTCAAAAAGTCGGTGAATCTGAAGCCAGCAGCGGCAACAAACCTGGATCCACCCAGCAAAACAACGGATAACGCCAGCTGAGACAGTCCCTCATCCCCCAGAGGAATTATACATCTAACACCGGGGTTGTGCGAGGGCGCACAACCTAACCAGGTGAGCAATTCTATAATATATATATACAGAAATCACTCCACGGGTGCTTCTCATATGCGCTATATTTTTATCTCTACAGTGGTCCTCCCATGCACCATAATACTGTGGGCTTCAGAAACATGGCGCTGGAGAGGAGCGCTATGCGCAGGCGCTAACTCCGACGCCGTGTAACTGAAGATTACAAATTTACATACGGCCAGTGAGAGGGAGGAACAGGCGGCAGGGGGGGCGGGAAATCATGTGCATAACCCGCCCAGACATTAGCAGCAGAGGTGCGCACGTCAATCAAAAAGTGCATGAATTTTCAAACTTTGTAAAGTTGAATTTCACAGCCTAAACACCCGAGCTGCCCACTAATGGTATGTACACAATGTGCCTGATAATGCCAGTACTGCACTGGCTGCACCGTATACACGAAAATCCTGATGTGTGGTTCCCTTTAAGACCTGGTCATTTGTTGCTCATCCCCCATCCTGTAATGTCGCCTCCAGGGGAGGGATCAGGATAACTGCATTTTATGCTTTTTCTGAAAAAAAAATATTTAAAGGGAACTTGTCACCAGATTTGGGGCCTATAAGCTGCAGCCACCACCACTGGGCTCTTATATACAGCATTCTAACATACTGTATATAAGAGCCCAGGCCGCTGTGTAGAACATAAAAAGCACTTTATAATACTTACCTAAGGGGCGGTGCGGTGCAGACTTGTCGATTGAATGGCTCTGTTCCCTGGGTGCGGCGCCTCCTCTTTTGGCCATCTTTGTCCTCCTTCTTCTGAAGCCTGGGTGCATGACGTGTCCTATGTCATGCACACAGGCCGGCATTGAGGTCCTGCGCAGTCGCACTTTGATTTGCCATGAGCAGGGCAGATCAAAGTATTGTACTGCGCCTGTGCAGGACCTAAATGCCGGCTAGTGCCGATGATGTAAGACGCGTCATCCACCCCGGCTTCAGAAGAAGGAGGCAAAGATGGCCGAAAGAGGCGGCGACAGTACTGGAGAACGGAGACACCCATTTGACCAGTCTGCACCGTACCGACCGTTTAGGTGAGTATTATAAAGTGATTTTTACATTCTACACAGCGGCCTGGGCTCTTATATACAGCATGTTAGAACACTGTATATAAGAGCCCACTGGTGGTGGCCGCAGCTTATAGGCCCCAAATCTGGTGACAGGTTCCCTTTAAAAGAACAGACAGTCCTCTGTGGCTGATACCTTTTAATGGCTAACTGAAAAGATGGTAATAATAGCAAGCTTTCGCTTTTCTGTTGATGTTCTTCCTGCACCTCTGGATTGTGATGTGTAATTGCAAGAAAATCTAATTCCCAGACACAATGAGAAAAACAACGGTGGACACCGCAATCCTATATAGTAAACCATATTACAATGCGATGACACTTCCCATGACTCCCGTCCAGTTTTTTTATTGTGTAAATTGAACATGATGCACACATGACATATTAAATGTTCACAGACCAATAAGAGATAACAGAGCCGAGATCCCGTACCGTATTTACCACTTACATTTACCATAGGGGCTGTGAGGGGCGTTGGTAAGAATACAAAAGATTAAGGGCCAAAAGCTCCAACACATAAGTTTTGCCAATGATCCTCCCACCCAAACAAAAATGTGACACCACAGATAACACAGTGATACCACTCCAAGTACAGATAATGTAGTAGATGTTGTAAAAAGTTCACATTTATTAAACAATTCATAATATAGTGGAATCTTGGATTACGAGCTTAATTGGTTTCGGGAGTGTGCTCTTAAACCAAGTTAGGGGTACTTCTCACATAGCGAGATCGCTGCTGAGTCACGGTTTTTGTGACGCAGCAGTGACCTCATCAGCGATCTCGCTGTGTGTGACACTGAGCAGTGATCTGGCCCCTGCTGTGAGATCGCTGCTCGTTACACACAGTGCTGGTTCATTTTTTGGACGTTGCTCTCCCGCTGTGAAGCACACATTGCTGTGTTTGACAGCGAGAGAGCAACGGTCTGAATGTGCAGGGAGCCAACGTCTGGCAGCCTGCGGTAAGCTGTTACCAAGGTAAATATTGGGTAACCAAGAGAAGGACTTTGCTTGGTTACCCGATATTTACCTTGGTTACTAGCGTTCGCCGCTCTCACGCTGTCAGTGCCGGCTCCCTGCACACATAGCCAGAGTACACATCAGGTAAATAAGCAAAGCGGTTTGCTTGGTTACCCGATATTTACACTGGTTACGTGTGCAAGGAGCCAGCGCTAAGCGGTGTATGCTGGTAACCAAGGTAAATATCGGGTAACCAGGCAAAGTGCTTTGCTTTTAGTTACCCGATATTTACCCTGGCTACGTGTGCAGGGAGCCTGACTCTTCCCGGCTCGGCTCCACCCCCTCCTGCACTCCGCATGTACACACACGCGCGCACACACCTGTCCCCAGCGATGCAGACACCGATACTGACGTCCTCAGCGCCATGTCCCCGCTTGGCTCCACCCACCCCGCCCCCCGCACACATTCTCGGCGGCCGAACGATCAGCTGATCACCCAACGGCCGGCTACTGTGAGCAATCAGCTGATCACCCAACGGCCGGCTACTGTGAGCAATCAGCTGATCGTTTACAATAGTCTGCTGCCGGTAAAAGTGTAACAAAAAAACCAAAACGGATTCCGTTGTTTTGTACGATCTGTTGCATCCGTCACACAACACAATGCAACGGATCCCGTCCAACGCAAGTGTGAAACTAGCCTTACTGAACAAAAAAGGATTTTTTTATTTTATTTTTTGTAATTTCCTCCTATTTGGATTTTCCCCCCCAATTATACAGCAAATTAGATGGTGAAATAAAAGAAAGACGTCAAAGCTACAACTTCTTGTCCTGCAAAGAAAAAAAAAAACACGCGCCCCCAATGCAGAGATAAGGAGGGGGAAGGGAAATGGGGGAGGGGGATTCTGGCTCTTGAAAAATAACAACTAAAAAGCAGAAAAACAAAATTTCCGCAGAGAGAAAGGGTTAATGCATTCCGCAGGGCCGTGAATGGGGCAAAACCGCATGAAAAAAGTTATTAAAGCCCCAGATACACAGAAAAGTCCTGCAAACAGAGCCGCAGCCATAGAAGAGGCCAGAGACAGCCGCCCTCCCGTCCCGCTGCGGTAACGACTACACTGAGACTGTGGACCACAACTCCCATCATGCTGTGCAGCAACGAGGCCCCCGGGGCCGCCGCCGGTTACACCGGACCCGCACTCACCTCGAGCTCAGCACCAGCAGGAAGCTAAAGAGTAGCACTGACTGTGTGCGGGCACAAGGGTGCAGCCAATCGGGAGTCTGCACAATTAGACTGACAGCCTGGTGCACCAATGAATAAACGAAGATACGAGTGGGGCGGGCGTAACATAAAAAGCGAACATTTTCTGTACTATTTTGGTCAAGCCGGTACGCCGTACGCCGCCATATTTACTACTGGCAATGGATGTGCGATGAGTCTGTATCAACTTTATCTGCAGGGTTTTTTTATATTGAAGTGTGGTCGTGTAAGCAGAAGTAGCATAAAAAGAGCGTGGTGCTGAATAAAAGTGAAGCTATTCCATGTAGTAACCAATCAGCTGACTTCTTTCATTTTATAACTGACTCTAGTAATATGTAAGCTGGATTCTGATTGGTTGCCACGGGCAACAGCTCCATTTTACTTTATGCCTTGTCTTTTATTTAGATCTGCATTTTCGCTTTTTTTTTTTTCTTGATTTACACTGCTGACCTGGAAGTCAGGGCCGCAGCGCAGAGGCAGCAGAGAGCGCTGATAAGTGCTCCAGTGTGGAGCTGAAGACACGGATGGAGGAACATTATGGGGTGAGGGGGGAGGTATCTATGCACATGGAATGGGGGGGGGGGGGAGGGACAGAGGATGGAGAGAGGGAACTATCAATAGACATATTATGAGGGGATAGAGGTTGGGGAGGGGGCAGTATCTAAAGACAGTATGGAGGAGAGAGGATGGGAAGGGAGCAGTGGCTATAGACACAGTAGGGGTGAGGGGGAACGATCTTTTGACAGTATGGTGGGAAGAGAGGTTGGGGAGGGGGAAACAACTTTGGGCACAGTATGGGGAGAGAAATGATGAGGGATTATGTATGGGGAGAGAAACGATGATGGGTGATGTATGGGGAGAGAAACGAGGAGGGGTGATGTATGGGGAGAGAAACGAGGAGGGGTGATGTATGGGGAGAGAAACGATGATGGGTGATGTATGGGGAGAGATGATGAGGGGTGATGTATTTGGAGAGAGATGAGGAGGGGTGATGTATTTGGAGAGAGATGAGGAGGGGTGATGTATGGGGAGAGAGATGAGGAGGGGTGATGTATGGGGAGAGAAATGAGGAGGGGTGATGTATGGGGAGAGAAATGAGGAGGGGTGATGTATGGGGAGAGGGAGGAGGGGGGATGTATGGGGAGAGGGAAGAGGAGGGGGGATGTATGGGGAGAGGGAAGAGGAGGGGGGATGTATGGGGAGAGGGAGGAGGAGGGGGGATGTATGGGAAGAGGGAGGATGGAGGGGGGATGTATGGGGAGAGGGAGGAGGAGGGGGGAGGTATGGGGAGAGGGAGGATGGAGGGGGAGGTATGGGGAGAGGGAGGATGGAGGGGGGAGGTATGGGGAGAGGGAGGATGGAGGGGGGAGGTATGGGGAGAGGGAGGATGGAGGGGGGATGTATGGGGAGAGGGAGGATGGAGGGGGGATGTATGGGGAGAGGGAGGATGCGGGGGGGATGTATGGGGAGAGGAAGGATGCGGGGGGATGTATGGGGAGAGGGAGGATGCGGGGGGATGTATGGGGAGAGGGAGGATGCGGGGGGGATGTATGGGGAGAGGAAGGATGCGGGGGGATGTATGGGGAGAGGGAGGATGCGGGGGGGATGTATGGGGAGAGGAAGGATGCGGGGGGATGTATGGGGAGAGGGAGGAGGAGGGGGGATGTATGGGGAGAGGGAGGAGGAGGGGGGATGTATGGGGAGAGGGAGGAGGAGGGGGGATGTATGGGGAGAGGGAGGAGGAGGAGGGGGGATGTATGGGGAGAGGGAGGAGGAGGGGGGATGTATGGGAGGAGGGAGGATGGAGGGGGGATGTATGGGGAGAGGGAGGATGGAGGGGGGATGTATGGGGAGAGGGAGGATGCAGGGGGGGATGTATGGGGAGTCGGAGGATGCAGGGGGGGATGTATGGGGAGAGGGAGGATGGAGGGGGGATGTATGGGGAGAGGGAGGATGCGGGGGGGATGTATGGGGAGAGGAAGGATGCGGGGGGATGTATGGGGAGAGGGAGGATGCGGGGGGATGTATGGGGAGAGGGAGGATGCGGGGGGATGTATGGGGAGAGGGAGGGGTGACGTATACAGACATGGTATGGGGAGCAAATGGGAAAGAAATTTTAAGGACACAGAATAAAGAGTGACATGGTATGAGGAGCAAGTGGGCAGGATGGGGAGTGAGGGGGAAAAGTATATGGACACGCAGGAGGTAGTGAGGAAGACAGTAATGCGGGCTTTACACGGTACACTCTATCGTGCGATTGCACGAGCGATCGTACCCGCCCCCGTCGTTTGTGCGTCACGGGCAATTAGTTGCCCGTGGCGCACAAAGTCGTTAAACCCCCATCACACGTACTTACCTGCTGAGCGACCTCGCTGTGGTCGGCGAACATCCACTTCCTGAAAGGGGAGGGACGTTCGGCGTCACCGCAATCTCACACAGCGGCCGGCCAATAGAAGCGGAGGGGCAGAGATGAACGGGACGTAAACGGCCCACCCACCTCCTTCCACATAGCCGGCGGGTGTCGTGGGACGCAGGTAAGATCTGTTCATCGTTCCCGGGGTGTCACACGGAGCGATGTGTGCTACCCCGGATACGATGAACAACCGGCGCCATGAAAAATAAACAATTTTTTAAAACTAAGCGATGTGTACACGACTCATGATGTGACCGATTCTGCGTCGCTCGGAGGTGTCACACTAAACGACGTCGCCAACGAAGCCGGATGTGCGTCACGAAAACCGTGACCCCGACAATCTATCGCACAATAGATCGTCTCGTGTAACGCCTGCATTAGGGATGAGAAAAATGTGAGGGGGCACAGAATATAGACTGGGTAGTGGAGGGACGTGGTATGGAGAGGGGGCAGAATTGGAGGACAGTGTGAGGCCATAGCGAGGAGGGGGTGGAATGAGCGGGCACAGTATAAAGACTGGGCAGTATAGGGTGACACAGTGAGAGCCCGGTGTGAAGAGTAGTATGGAAAGGAGAGGCAGTGTGGGGGGCATGTACCATAAGAGGGACAGTGTGGGTCATATTTTGTGCAGAGAACACAGTGAGGGGCCATTATTTATTCTGGGGCACAGTGTAGGGCAGATATTTTTAAATAGAAGTATTATAATTATTCTGCTATTTTAGGGGCATCGTGTCGGGATATATTACAGAAGACCGGAGAAGATGGAAATCTGCAGAGACGAGATGTGAATGTGAAAAGTCATCATGGCGTCAGGACAAGGTGAAGAATAGAAAGAAATGACTCAGAGACAACATCATCTATAAGGTACCTGAATGTAAATATTTATTTGTGATACAGACTGTGTGTCATCATTAGGCCTGGGTCCCACTTGTGCATTGCTTCTTATGAGAGCGCAATAGGACCCCCACTGATCAGCTGCTCTTGGTGCAGGTGGCCGGAAATGCTTATTTCTGGATCTGCTCCGTCCTCTGATGGTGTCCGCGGCCGGGTACTGCACATCCATCTCATTGATTTTAATCGGAACCTGTGCTGCCACTATCAGAAGACGGAGCAGATCCAGAACTGAGCACTTCCGGACACCTGCCACCACCGCTACGGCACCTAGAACAGGCGATTGGCGGGGGTGCCAGGTGCCAGATCCTGAACAATCAGACATTGGGGATCTATCCTAAGGAAAGGCCTTCAGTGATAAAGTAGTGGACAATCTCTTTAATAAAGTCTTGTGCTGTCTGACAAGTTAAGGGTTACTATGTTTTTATTTATGTTGTTAGGAGCATTAAAGGGGTTGTCCAAGTTTGTGATGAGTCTGCAGTCACTCCTTTTGTCAATCTATGTGACTGCAGACTTCTGAATTCTTACAGTGTGCACACTGCACGCTGTCAGGATTCTCTGATGCCGGCGGTGACAAGTGGAGGTTACGAAGCTGCAAGTATCCGATTTACATAGATGTGGTCACGTGCTGAACAGACATGCTCAATGAAAATGAATTGACTGAGGCTGGACACATTAAACCAGAATGTGCCCAGAAGCATACAAATCTCATACTTGTGCTCACATGATCGTTCATTCTCATCACTGGCACCGGAGAATCCTAAAAGTGTGCAGAGCAGAATTCAGAAGCGTGAAGTCACGAATAGATTCACTGCAGACTTTCATCTCTAATCTGGACAATCCCTTTAATTACAAAATTAAGAAGTGTAGTATCCTCAGTTCTAACAGTGTGTAATATACCCACTGTCACAATTCAGCTCTGCTCGCTGGTCAACACATCGCCACTCCACTCATATGTGATTTTCATACTTGCATGTGACAATTAGCTTTTCTTCATGCGTTTCTCATTGAACATTGAGAGAATTATTAAGAGAAGCTCGTTACCACATGACTGTGTATGCAAATCACATATGAGTGACTGGTCACATGATGACCGCCCAAATTGCTTGGTGGGGGTTGCGCCAAACTGAATTCTTGCCCCGGGTACTGGAAAGCCTAGATACACCTCTGCACGCGCTACAGCTTCACGGGTTCATCAGAGTTAATTGGGAACTGTGATGAGTCCCCAATGCTGTCCCCGCGATGCTCCGGCTTACAGGTTCTCACTACACACACACGCCGAGCACATATATACACATATGTATACACACAAAGCAGACACACATGGACACACCGAGCACATATACTGTACACGTATAGCGCACATGCATGTATACACTGAACACACACTCTGCTGTATACTCACCCAGCGATGCGGTCCCCGCTTCCAGCTCCACAGGGCAGTGAATATTCAGTGAGTATAATGAGCGGGGTCAGGAGCGGGAGGCAGCAGAGCCGGAGACAACATCGCTGGAGAGAGGTAAATATAGAAAATCTTTTTATTAAATAGCCCCGTGTTTTCTCTGGTACTTGTCACACTGATGTCACACGGATCATATCAGTGTGCGATCCGTGTGACACCGTGCTACCGGTGAAAAAAAAGACATGTCTGCGTGTGTGCATGCGGGGCCACGAGGGGGTCACACGGTCCGTGTGAAAACACGGACATGTGAGTAACAGCAAATAACAACATAGGCACGTGTGGCATCCATGTTAAAAACTGATGTCACACGTACCTGAAACACGGACGTCTGAAAACTGGCCTAAAGTTGACAATTTTCTAAAGTGAACAATCACAAGTTCATTAAAGTTCATCATCTCATCATTAAATAATGATGTAATTAGGTCCTCCATATTTTCATTGAATCTTTGTATCGTTTAACTTACAGTTTGTTTCTGAAGGGATAGTATATATACTATATACAGTATTGGGTAAAACTGAATTAATTATATTAGTCCGGCCCTCTAAAACCATCCCAATTTCTCATGCGGCCCCATGAGAAAATTAATTGCCCACCCCTGCTCTAAAGGGTACTTTACACGCTGCGATATCGCTATCGATATCGCCAGTGAGCACACCCGCCCCCGTCGGTTGTGCGTCACGGGCAAATTGCTGCCCGTGGCGCACAACATCGCTAAGGGTGGCTTTGCACGTTGCGACATCGCAAGCCGATGCTGTGATGTCGCACGCGATAGTCCCCACCCCCGTTGCAGGTACGATATCGTGTGATAGCTGGCGTAGCGAACATTATCGCTACGCCAGCTTCACATGCACTCACCTGCCCTGCGACCGTCGCTCTGGCCGGCGACCCGCCTCCTTCCTAAGGGGGCGGGTCGTGCGGCGTCATAGCGACGTCACACCGCAGGCAGCCAATAGCGGCGGAGGGGCGGAGATGAGCAGGATGTAAACATCCCGCCCACCTCCTTCCTTCTGCATATCCTACGGAAGCCGCGGTGACGCCGGTAGGAGATGTTCCTCGCTCCTGCGACTTCACACACAGCGAGGAACAACATCGGACCGTCGCGTCAGCATAATTATGGATTACGCCGACGCTGCACCGATGATACGATTACGACGATTTTGCGCTCGTTAATCGTATCATCTAGGCTTTACACACTAAGATGTCGCATGCGATGCCGGATGTGCGTCACTTTCAATTTGACCCCACCGACATCGCACCTGCGATGTCGTAGTGTGCAAAGCCCACCTAACACCCTTCACACGTACTTACCTGCCTAGCGACGTCGCTGTGACCGGCGAACTGCCTCCTTTTTAAGGGGGAGGTTCTTGCGGCGTCACAGCGGCATCACTAAGCAGCCGCCCAATAACAGAGGAGGGGCGGAGATGAGCAGCCGGAACATGGTGCCCACCTGCTTCCTTCCTCATTGCCGGTGGACGCAGGTAAGGAGATGTTCGTCGTTCCTGCGGTGTCACACATACCGATGTGTGACGCCGCAGGAACGACGAACAACCAGCGGCATGCACCAACAACGACATTATGAAAAGGAGCGAAATGTCAGCGATCACAGTTTTTGAACGATTTCACACGCTGCGATGTTGCTACCGGCGCCGGATGTGCGTCACTAACGACGTGACCCCGACGATATATCATTAGCAATGTCGCAGCGTGTAAAGCACCCTTTAGTCTTTACTCATGTAATGACCAGAGGTTTGAATGAGAGTCACAGACTGAGGTCCAGGAAGAAATGTCACAACACAGTATTTACTGGAAGGAATAGGGTAGAAGCTCAAAGGAGAAAGATGTTTACAATTACTCCCCAGTCACTACTATCCTTATTATGTATATACAGGCTATATGCCGTGGTCAGAATGTTAACTCCAGAGATCCTTCCAATGTGTATCACAAACTGCAGAAACAAATTTACCTAAGGATTACATGTGGAACAAACAGTGACCTGGGTATCCAAGCAGTTGAAGCACTCATAGGTTGCGCTTGAATTTGTGACATTTAGTACTGGTAAAAGTTGTAAGCCGGTGTGTTCATTCCAGAGACCCTCGCTAATTTGCACCCATTGAATTTACACCCTGTCTGCTGAAGTGTTAGGTAAATCAAAAAATGTCCGTGGAGCCTCTTTTAGGAGTCTCGACACAGAAACTAGCCAGATATCCCTCCGGGAAATACCTAGCCAAGGAGTGGCTCTTTTTAGGAGACCACCATAACCATCACATTAAGTGGCCCTTTTAGACAATATCCAACTCTTTGACAAGTTTAAAGATATGACAAGGGAAATACCAAGGCCAGGTATCCATTCACAGACAGCTGTTTCGGGGTATTGCCCCTCATCAGTGTGGAGTAGGATTCTGGCCAGGTGGGAGCAATGCCTAGTAGACCAACAAGACAAAACAATCCCTGATCTCGGAGAGGCCAGCCAGAGAAAACACTACCGGCAGCAGAATGCTACTCCACACTGATGAGTGGCAATACCCCAAAACAGCTGTCTGTGGATGGATACCTGGCCTTGGTATTTCCCTTGTCATATCTTTAAACTTGTCAAAGAGTTGGATATTGGCTAAAAGGACCACGTAATGTGGTGGTTATGGTGGTCTCCTAAAAAGAGCCACTCCTTGGCTAGGTATTTCCCGGAGGGATATCTGGCTAGATTCTATGTCGAGACTCCTAACAGAGGCTCCACGGACATTTTTTGATTTGCATATTTCCCAGGAGGCAATGTGTTACGAGGGGGACCCGGGGAAGCGTGCCAAGATGGGAAATGGACAGCTTCCGCCGGTCAAGGTCCACTGTGCGGTGTAAGGGACCGCTGCTATGGTCAGGAAAGAGTGAGCGGGTTGCTACTAGTGATCGTCTGGAATGTCACAGACGATCTATGTACACCGGTCCGCCCTAACCCGTGAGGGTTGTAAGGCTCGGGGCTTCTCGATCGGTGTACCTGTTGCACGGGGACGCACAGAGGTGCCTACGCACGTGTGCCAGCGGGAGTCACAGGATATGGCACGAGGGTAGCACAGAGGTGCCCACGCACGTGTGCTTTCAATAACCAGGTGAGTCCAGTGGAGACTCGAGGAGCTCACCTGGGACAGGAACACGGCCTGTTAAAGGAGATACTGCCGGAGCAGCAAGGCAGGAACACGGCCTGCAAACCAGGTGCTGCCTGAGCAGCAAGGGCAAAGCCCACAAAAGACAATAATGCCTGAGCAGTGGCGTGGCAGCACGCTGCCAGACATCCAAACATAGAAGGACAGTCGCACGCCGCCATGATGGCAGGGGGAGCTTTTAAGGAGGTGTAGCTCCACCCAAGGGCGGGCGCGAGATGGACGTGACCCAATCAGGATTCGTGACGTCTTGGCCCGGCCAGTCAAGATTCAGCACACCACCAGCCTCTTTATCGGGCCGTGTGATATCAGTGAGCGAATCAGAAGACGTCACGTGCGGCACATACTCATCTTCCTTCTTCTGGGTCATAAAGGCGGGATCCTCGGTTTCACAATGTGCAGAGATAAGGGAAGTCTTGCTGCTTCCCTGAGTATCCATCCTTTGCACACTGCGCAACCTCCCTGACCCTCTGTGATGCTGAGCAGGAGGGCTCGTGGCAGACAAGGGATGGGAGACCACTCCATTCCTTGCAAGGGGAGAACCACTAGGTGTCACCCTTCTGCTGCGTCTCCAAGGAGGCAGCTCCTGCAGACTGCGCAGTCTCCCAGACCTTTGGTGCTGCTGAGCAGGAGGGCTCGCGGCAGACAAGGAATGGGGGACCACCTCATTCCTTGCAACAGGCGAGCCACGAGGTGTAACAGCAATGCACCTAGGATTCCACTGCATTGAGCGCCCTCGTTGGCTGCCGGCAGTGTTTTCTCTGGCTGGTCTCTCCGAGATCAGGGATTGTTTTGTCTTGTTGGTCTACTAGGCATTGCTCCCACCTAGCCAGAATCCTACTCCACACTGATGAGGGGCAATACTCCAAAACAGCTGTCTGTGAATGGATACCTGGCCTTGGTATTTCCCTTGTCATGTCTTTAAACTTGTCAAAGAGTTGGATATTGACTGAAAGGGCCACTTAATGTGGTGGTTATGGTGGTCTCCTAAAAAGAGCCACTCCTTGGCTAGGTATTTCTCGGAGGAATATCTGGCTAGTTTCTGTGTCGAGACTCCTAACAGAGGCTCCACGGACATTTTTTAATTTGGATATTTCCCAGGGGACAATGCACCTAGGATTTCACTGCATTGAGCGCCCTCGTTGGCTGCCGGCAATGTTTTCTATGGCTGGTCTCCCCGAGATCAGTGACTGTTACGAGGGGGACCCGGGGAAGCGTGCCAAGATGGTATATGGACAGCTTCCGCCGGTCAAGGTCCACTGTGCGGTGTAAGGGACCGCTGCTATGGTGGGAGAAGAGTGAGCGGGTTGCTGCTAGCGATCGTCTGGAATGTCACAGACGATCTGCGTACACCTCTCCGCCCTAACCCGTGAGGGTTGTATGGCACGGGGCTCACAACTCGGTGTACCTGTTGCACGGGGACGCACAGAGGTGCCTACGCACGTGTGCCAGCGGGAGTCACAGGAATATGGCACGAGGGTAGCACAGAGGTGCCCACGCACGTGTGCTTCAGAAACCAGGTGAGTCCGACAGAGATTCAAGGAGCTCACCTGGGACAGGAACACAGCCTGTTAAACGGAATACTGCCGGAGCAGCAAGGCAGGGGCGAGACCTGCAAAATACAATGACGTCTGTACAGTGGCGTGGCAGCACGCTGCCAGACATCCAAACATAGAAGGACGGTCGCGCGCCGCCATGATGGCAGGAGGGGTTTTTAAGGAGCTGTAGCTCCAGCCAAGGGCGGGCGCGAGACGGATGTGACCCAATCATGATCTGTGACGTCCTGGCCCGGCCAGTCAGGATTCAGCACATCACCAGCCTCGTTATCTGGCCGTGTGATACCAGTGAGCGAATCAGAAGACGTCACGTGGGGCACATGCTCAACCTCCTGCCTCTGGGTCATAAAGGCGGGATCTTCGGTTTCACAATGTGCAGAGCTAAGGGAAGTTTTGCTGCCTCCCTGAGCATCTATCCTTTGCACACTGTGCAACCACTCTGACCCTCTGCGATGCTGAGCAGGAGGGCACGTGGCAGGCAAGGGATGGGAGACCACTCCATTCCTTACAAGGAGTAAACCACTAAGTGTCACCCTTCTGCTGCATCTAGGAGGAGGAAACTCCTGCAGTCTCCCAGGCCTTTGGCGCTGCTGAGCAGGAGGGCTCGCGGCATACAAGGAATGGGGGACCACCTCATTCCTTGCAAGAGGAGAGCCGCGAGATGTAACAAGTGACTGTTTTGTCTTGAAGTGTTAGGTAGTCGCTGTTTTTTCCAAGGTACCACGCTGTTAAATCTGCTTCAGGTCACCCTCTTCTGATGTCCTCCTGCCCCATGCTTCTGCCTGTTTCTCTCTACTACTACACCACTCAGCTGCTTCTTGCTTTACTCCATCTCTTACACTAACTAACTACAGGAGCCCTTCCAACCTCTATCCCATGGGCCAGGCTTCTAACACTAATATACCCAGTCCTGCCCCTGCCCGACAGGGAGACCTATGCCACCTTGTGACAACTGGCAGGACTGTGGCACATCCCACATAAATTCTCACAACAATACTAAACAGAATAAATATACATGTGCAATGCGACACCCGATGTCTTCAGAGGAGTACTCACCCTCTTACATCCCTCCCCTCTTTGACCTTGGTCATCCTTGACCAAGCGGACACCTGAAAGACATAAAAGCATGCAGAGATTCTCAAACAAACACTATCAAAAACATTTTCTTGGCTTCTCTGGCACCCCGACAACCGCCTTCTTTCATGCCGGAAGCAAGCAAGAGTCCATACTTAAAATATCAAGCCTGTGGCCAATAGTAGGGCCCTCCTTGAGTCCAAGGGCACAGTCCTTAAGGTTGGGACCCTGAGGAACCACAAAGTGGTTTTGTCCTAGTCTCCCACTAGCTGCAAAGGAGGGGACACATCCTTTTAACAGCAACTCATCCAGAAAGTTCTGGAGGCACACACTTAAAAACACAGTCCCGTTTCCATAGGATAGCGTTCAGTCTATCAGGGGCTGCTCAGGACAGAGTCCATGGTGGGAAAAGTCCATAAACAGGACAGGACTAAGTCCGGGAGAAGACGTCCATAAACAGGATAGGACTTAGTCCACAGGGGCAAAAGAATCCAAGTCTATGAGAGCTGCAGGGGCAAGTCCCAGGTCAAGGGCAAAGTATTTCTCCTGCCCCAAGGGGCTTGCAGTTTCCTCAAATCCAGCAGGGAGGCGGGCGCAAAACTTGGAAAGTGGAAATTAAACTCACAGTTAGGGCCCTGGAAGTAGAGAGAGCAGAATGGAACAGCGTCCCCGGGGCAAGCAGGCTAAAGCGGGAAGTGTGGTGTTGTAAAGGGCCTTAGTATTCGGACAGCCACCGTCACTATGGGATTGGCATATTCCTGATGAAACCCAGTGTAAGATAGCCTAAAAGAGTAGTGAAGTAAAGGAACTCTCAAAGTCCATGCTAGCTGGTGGAACTCTGTGTGCAGCCGTGTTGAGAAAAGTCGTGTCAAGTAGTGTAACAATGCCTGTGAAGTTATTGTGCCTCTCTTTTGGAGACGAAAGTAGGTCTGACGAAACTCTGTTCAGTAAAGTTCAAGTGTTTTACAGAAGCTATGAGTAAGTGAGTGTGTGCTTGTACCGCCCCACGGCCTCGGCTGCGACCGCCAAGCCGCTCGAATCCATGCTCGTACTGCTGGCGATAACTCGAGCCTCTCACGGACCCGGGGTTCACGTCGCTCTGAAAGGGGGGGCTGGCGCTGTACGCGGGGGATGCGGGTATGTTTGTGTTGGGGTGGTTTTCGTGACGCCACCCACGGGTTGTAGTGATATGGGACACCACCGCTGCGGTAAAGATGGAGGGGCTCCTGGGAGAGATGGCAGGGCGCAGCTTGGTTGTTAACCCCTCCGAGTGTAGGGGCGGTGTGTCCCGGGACCCGGTAGCGGGGAGCTGCGGTGCGGGGCGCAGTGCTGCGGTGCGGTGCGATGATGTCGTACTCACAATTAAGTCACTCAGAGTCTCTGGTAAACAAAACGAGATGTAAGACGAGCGGCCCACAGCCGGCTGCAGCACTGGACGGTGTGACAGGGTCCCCCTTTCTCCTGCACCTCAACTTGTGTGGACCACGGTGCCTGAGCACGGGTGGTCTGCTTCCCGGCGGGTATGTCGTGGGAGCTCCTTTGCCCACAGGCGCTGGCCCTCGGATCTATGGCCTCTGGTGCTGGCTGGTATTCGGTCAGGTCGGGCTGTTGCTGTCAATCGGGACTTTGGGTGGTAAAGGACCCCGTGAGGTTCAGACCTCAATCAGTTAATTTGACTATACGGTGGCCTACGGCCTAGTCTGGGTCTGAGTACCCTTCCTGGTGCTCCGGTAAATTGTTGGCTAAAAGGTTCGGGTCCGACGGCCTCCAACCCAGTCCCGGTACCTACGGTTCCTCCGGTCGTGTTCCCGGTCTCCTGCAGGTGGCCCCTGCCGTCTGCCTGCCTGACTGTATGGGGGTCCTAGGCTCCAACCTAGGCCCCGCGCAGCACTGTGTCACACTCCTCTACTCCTCAACTAACACTTCCTACTCCTCGGCTCAACTAACTAACTGCTGTTCTCCTGCCTCAGGCCAGCAGACTCCTCGGTGGGCGTGTCTTTCCGCCTGACTCCGTCCACCTGGTGTGCCTGTCTAACACTGAGGGAGGCAATCAGGTCTTGATTGACGGGTGTTACCTTCCTAGTGTGGGGAGGGGGTGTGTGGTGTGTGTAATGACCTGTGACCCCTGGGCTCCAGGGTGTCACATGCTTATTCCCTATGGAGACATATCTGCAGCATGTTCCCCAGACCAGCAGCAGCGGCCTGACAGACGAGAAGTGCCTGAGCTACCACAGCACCGACCTCACCATACTTTGTAGCCCCCTTTTCTGTAGCATGCCAGGCGAGTGCAGGACTATGGAAAATTTATATATGTAGGTTCAGCTCACCTCTTAGGCAACTAAGGCCGATTTGGATAACCAGTGCACGGACAGTCAGCGAGTCGGTTCCCGGAGGCTTGAACAGCAGAGAAAGGGGTTTGGTCCAGCACCTGAAAGCTCAATAGTCCAGTCCCAAAATTTTCAGAGTCTTGATAAAAACGTAAATCATTTATTAGTGTATATAAAAAATTCCATATTTTAAAATCATTGCGTCTTACGCGTTTCAAGCTCCATCTGAGCTCTTATTCATAGCATGACATATATGAACTGATCAAACATTTTATACACTTCATCATACAAAGCATCAAACCACCTCAAGTTAATTAACCGACTGCCCTAAAGTTTATCACCAGGGCGTGAACAAATTACACACAATATGTGTTTGGAGAACTCAAAAAAAAAGAAAAAACATTTGTGTTTTATTAGACTGACTGTCATTTGCACCGACCATTTAGGAAAATCAGAGAAAAATTATCATTTGCATAATAATTTGGAACATGGTGTAGTTCATCCATAAATTTTCTATTGGATTCAGCTCCTGTGATCATTCTAACAGCTTTATTTTCTTTTGCTGAAACCAATTGATAGTTCCTTGGCTGTGTGTTGGGGATCATTGTCTTCCTGAAATGTCCACCCTCGATTTATCTTCATCATCCTGGTAGATGGCAGCAGATTATTACCAAGAATGTCTTGGTACATTTGTCCATTTATCTTTCCTTCAATAACATGAAGTTTACTAGTATTGTATCCTGTAAAACAGCTCCATACCAATATATTCCCACCTCCAAACTTCTCCGTTGGTCTGGTGTTTCGGGGCTGATTTGCCTTTTGGCCTCCAAACATGGCGTGTATTATGGCATCCAAAGAGATCAATTTTGTTCTCATCTGACTAGACTGTATTCTCCCAGGATTTCATAGGCTTGTCTAAATGTTGTTGAGCAAATTTTCTACGCGCTTTATCATCCTTTTTGTTCAACAATGGAGTCTCCCGTAGTGACCGTGCATACAGGTCATGGAAGGTGAGTGTATTACTTATTGTTTTCTTTGAAACAATAGTACATGCTGATTCCAGATCTTTCTGAAGCTCTCCACAGGTGGTCTTTGGCTCTTGACAACTCTTCTGATAATTCTTTTCACTCTTCTGTTTGACACCTTGTGGGGAGCTGGTTGTGGCTGGTTTATGGTGAAATTGTGTTCTTTCCATTTCTGGATTATGGCCCCAACAGTGCTCACTAGGACCTTCAGTAGTTTAGAAAAATGTGTTTTGCAAAAATGTGGAGACCTTGATAAAACTTAAGGTGGTGTCACACACAGCTACAACGACAACGACGTCGCTGCTACGTCACCATTTTCTGTGACGTTGCAGCGATGTCCCGTCGCTGTCACTGTGTGTGACATCCAGCAACGAGCTGGCCCCTGCTGTGAGGTCGTTGCTCGTTGCTGAATGTCCTGCTTCATTTTTTTGTCGTCGCTCTCCCGCTGTGAAGCGCACATCGCTGTGTGTGACAGCGAGAGAGCGACGAAATTAAGCGAGCAGGGAGCAGGAGCCGGCGTCTGGCAGCTGCGGAAAGCTGTAACCACTGTAAACATCGGGTAACCAAGGGAAGACCTTTCCCTGGTTACCCGATATTTACCTTCGTTACCAGCCTCCGCCGCTCTTGCTGCTAGTGCCGGCTCCTGCTCTGTGCACATGTAGCTGCAGTACGCATCGGGTAATTAACCCTATGTGTACTGTAGCTAGGAGAGCAAGGAGCCAGCGCTAAGCAGTGTGCGCGGCTCCCTGCTCTCTGCACTGTGACATGTAGCTGCAGTATACATCGGGTTAATTAACCCGATGTGTACTGTAGCTAGGAGAGCAAGGAGCCAGCGCTAAGCAGTGTGCGCGGCTCCCTGGCTCTCTGCACATGTAGCGCCGTTATGATCGCTGCTGCGTCGCTGTGTTTGACAGCTAAGCAGCGATCATAACAGTGACTTACAAGGTGCTGTTACGTCACAGAAAATGGTGACGTAACAGCGATGTCGTTGTCGCTGTCGCTATGTGTGACCCCAGCTTTACTGGTTTTACACATAAGATGTTTCTTGTGTGGCACCTTGGTAATGACATCTTTTTATAGATCATTTGTTGAACCAGCTGATAATTTTTTTTTCTGTAAGTGGCAGGATTGTTTTCTAATTACTGATAGATTTCAGTTGGTGTCATGACCGTAGAAAGGGGCGCGAGGTGATAGCTGCGGGCAAGGGATTCCTTCCTCTAAGTGCCTGGACCCTCTACAGAAAACATGTTCCTGGCTGGGTGTGTGGATAGGGGATTGCTGTTCATACCTTGCAGGATTCCACATGATTCCGCTGTTAGGGGCAGGCGAGGACAAGATCATAGATTCAACGAAGATGGAGGCTGATAGTTCGTATTAAACAACAGTCTTTTACTTAACAGTTTCTGTAGGAGAATTATACACAAGATGTAGCGGATACATTTCTTATCGAATGTTCATTTAGCACAAAGCACCATTAAACATACTTCCTCAAAATTCACCTCACTTGTTACTCTCTTGGTTGTTCCCAGACCTTCTGCTACCACTTAGGTTAGCACAACCGAATGGCACGTGAAAGTCATTCTTGTCCATTCCATGTCCTCCCAGTGACAGGAAGTAATAACTCTCTCGGGTCTACCACACAGGACTACATACTCATTTCACGTTCAACACCGTTCCGGCTTGTTACCTCTCGTCTGTAAGCTACTTGGGACCTGCTACTAAGGGGTACTTTACACGTTGCGACATCGCTAGCAATTGCTAGTGATGCCGAGCGCGATAGCCCCCGCCCCCATCGCACATGCGATATGTAGTGCGAGCTGCCGTAGCGAACGTTATCGCTACGGCAGCTTCACACGCACATACCTGGTCGGCGACGTCACTGTGACTGCCGAAGAATCCCTCCTTCAAGGGGGCGGTGCGTTCGGCGTCACCGCGACGTCACTAAGTGGCCGGCCAATAGAAGCGGAGAGGCGGAGATGAGCAGGATGTAAACATCCCGCCCACCTTCTCCTTCCGCATTGCCGGTGCACGGCGGGCGCAGGTAAGGAGATGTTTGTCGGTCCTTCGGCTTCACACACAGTGATGTGTGGAGCTGCAGGAACGACAAACAACATTGTACCTGCGGACGCACCGACATTATAAAAATGACCAGCACTACACAGATCACCGATTTTCGACGCATTTGCCATCGTTTATCGGCGCACCAAGGAGTTACACGTTGCGATGTCGCTACCGGCGTCGGATGTGCGTCACTAACGACGAGACCCCGACGATATTTCGGATGCAATGTTGTAAAGTACCCCTAAGTGTCTGACTCTAGTTCCTACCCACAAGGGTCGTATTCAGCTTCTTTAGCAGTCTCAGGTTTAATGGCTGATCTTTGTTCTGGGTTACAACCACCCTCCTTGTTCCTGTTCATTCTCTTACGCTACTCTTGTTTGATCTGAACGTTGCAGCCTTCAAAAGTCACCTGCAGAATGCGACCCAGACATGACTCGACAGACTGTAAGTCTGTCCTACTCACTGGTCGTTCCCTATCTTAATTCTAAAATGGAGTCTGTCCTTTCCCTAGGGACTGGCTCCTATCCCTGTGGCTAATCCCACAGCTTAACCATTTCTTGCCCTGAAGTCAGTTACCGGGCAACTTAGCTTGCCAAAACATCCTACATAACCTTTTACCTATATTCTTATAATGTCCGGCCACTAGATGGCAACTTTACTTGCAGACACTATACATCATTATACTATATTGCTTAAAGGGAACCTGTCAGCAGAAATTTCGCCCAAAACCTAAAAGATTCCCCCTCTGCAGCTCCTGAGCTGCATTCTAGGAAGGTCCCTGTTATTATTGTGCCCCATGTGAGACCAAAATAAAGCCTTTATAAAGTGGTACCTTTTTTGTATGCAGCTTCTGTAAATGGGACACGGGGGCGGGCTCTCTGCCGTCCGTTATTCTGCCTCCTGGTCCTGTATGCCGCCCCCGTCGCTCCTTTCCATAGCTGATGCACCGCCCACTGCTCCAGCCATCCACGCACATGCCCAGTGCCAGTCTCACGGGACTGAGCAGTGTGACCGCTGGTGACGTGTGCGCAGACAAGTGATTATGGGCGGGACTGTGACTGTTATCAGCAAGTACCCGCCCATAATCTCGTGAGCGCGCAAACCTCTCCAGCGGTCACACTGAGCTCAGTGTAGATGCTAGACTGTATGGGCTGCTTCCAGGGATGACGTCCCTTTGTCACGTGATAGTATTTTGAACACGCCCCTATCACGTGACAAAGGGACGTCATCCCTGGAAGCAGCCCATACAGTCTAGCATCTACACTGAGCTCAGTGTGACCGCTGGAGAGGTTTGCGCGCTCACGAGATTATGGGCGGGTACTTGCTGATAACAGTCACAGCCCCGCCCATAATCACTTGTCTGCGCACACGTCACCAGCGGTCACACTGCTCAGTCCCGTGAGACTGGCACTGGGCATGCGCGTGGATGGCTGGAGCAGTGGGCGGTGCATCAGCTATGGAAAGGAGCGATGGGGGCGGCATACAGGACCAGGAGGCAGAATAACGGACGGCAGAGAGCCCGCCCCCATGTCCCATTTACAGAAGCTGCATACAAAAAGGTACCACTTTATAAAGGCTTTATTTTGGTCTCACATGGGGCACAATAATAACATGGACCTTCCTAGAATGCAGCCCAGGAGCTGCAGAGGGGGAATCTTTTAGGTTTTGGGCGAAATTTCTGCTGACAGGTTCCCTTTAACCTTCGTCAGGCTGCATAATGGATGCAAAAATATCTCGACCCCTTATCTCGGAAGGGGGGGGGAGATATATTATTGAAATTTGGCCAATATATTCTGGACCAAAACTGCAGAGATGTCACGAAATTTCAGCCCTCTACGGCTTTTCTAAAAAAAAAAAGTTATTGCAATTTTAAAACGGAATAGTTACAATTGTACCTATTCAGCCGGACAAAGCTTAACCAACACTGCTACATCTATACATTATACTACATCTTATGCATTTCTATACCTTACATTACTTTCCTATGTAACATTTTTTATCACACATATATATTTAAAGGGAACCTGTCAGGTGCAATATGCACCCAGAATCATGAGCAGTTCTGGGTGCATATTGCTAATCCCTGCCTAACAGTCCCTGTATCAACACGTCAGACTATCCCCTACCCTTGCAAACTTCAAACGGAACCTGAAAACCAACCTGTTCAGAAATGCCTACAATCTACAATGAACTCACTGCCGCCCGACCACCGTGCGGAGCTGCCGCCCGACCACCGTGCGGAGCTGCCGCCCAATCTACACCCCACCTACTGTCTCCTCCCCATAATCCTATAGAATGTAAGCCCCCAAGGGTAGGGCCCTCTTCCCTCTGTACTAGTCTGTCTACTGTAACTTGTATATGTATTTTGTATGTAACCCCCTTCTCATGTACAGCACAATGGAATTAATGGTGCTCTATAAATAAATAATAATAATAATAATAATATCTAGTAGCATAGATAAATGGATCTTTACAATAAGCATTTCTATAGATCCTCTCTAATATGCTAATAAGCGCAGGGACTAGTTGCAAGGGCTTTAGTTCCTGTGCTCATTCCGTCATCTTAGCATGTTAGCACACCCACAGGGGCATGCTGACATGCTATTCAATGCCCACTGCCTAGCATCACCAGCAGTGATGTGCGTACCTGTGTCCGCTCTAATTGCTTGAGACACTGGACAGTGCACATGATGAGACGTCCCCAGCAATTTCGGTAATGCGCATTAGACTTCTCTGAAGCCAGTACGCATACACCCGGCTTCATACTGCGCATGAGCGGAAGTGACGGGCATTCATCAGCGGTGACAGCGGACACAGGTACACACATCACCGCTAGCGATGCTGCATTGGATAGCATGTTAGCACAGCGCTAAAAAGTATTTTAGTGTTTGATAGTTGCCAAACATTAAAAAAAAACTATATAAATCTGGTATCGCTGCAATCGCACTGACACGAAGAATAGAACTGTCTAATCACTTATACTCTACAATGAATGGTGTAAAAAAAAAAATAAAAGCGATTCTTGACCTGCTGTTGATTTATTAAGTCTTCCTCCCAAAGATCTCAGTAATACTCGGCTTATATCTATCCTGCTCTCTGAGCTGAGCTCTTACACCGAGCTTTGCGTGTAAATCTCTGAATACATGATTCAGACAAAACCTGACAGAAGATTCCCTATAACGAGACAAAGAGAGTCATTTTGGACTGTGTCTGCCTATGATCCGACGGGGTCCATCTTTTCAGCGATGCACTTTGAAAAAGGATACCACTGAATAGAGGCCAGACGGAGTCTAGAGAAATGCTGCTGTCTCATTATAGTGAATGGATCCATTGGGGTGTCATCTGATCAACGTCTTTTGGAGATTTAGATGGAAACCTTGATGTAAATGCTCAGCGTAGAGCACAGGATAAATGTGATCCAAAATGTTAATTAAAATTTTTCCAATAAAAGATTCAACTCTGAGCACAACAATGTATTGGCATTACAATGTACGGGCAGTACAATGGCAGATTTACAATTTTCACTCAGTAACTTCCACTGTGTGTTTATTTCTGGAAAACAGCCATGGAGTCAAAATCGTTACACCTTTATATAATTTCCTACAGGGGTGTAGTTTCTAAAATGGGGTCCCTTGAGGACAGATTCTGCTCTTCTAGCACCTAAGGGT
The DNA here is from genome assembly GCF_048569485.1 of Anomaloglossus baeobatrachus. Lineage (NCBI taxonomy): Eukaryota > Metazoa > Chordata > Amphibia > Anura > Aromobatidae > Anomaloglossus > Anomaloglossus baeobatrachus. The sequence continues at coordinate 276,220,933 of NC_134359.1, forward strand.
GCTTTGCACACTGCGACATCGCTAGCGATCTCGTTAGCGATGTAACACACCAGATCGCACATGCGATCTGCCGAGATCGCACATAGATCATGCTTTAAAATGAGATCACATGTGCAATTTGGCGTGTTACATCGCTAATGAGATCGCTAGCGATGTCACAGTGTGTAAAGCACCCTTTAGGGTCTTTGTATGTGGAATCTGAAAGCTATTTTAGAAAAATCTGTGCTCCAAAAGTCAAATACCTTTCCTCCCGAGTCACACCATGTGGTTAAGCAGTACTGTACTGCAACATATGGAGTATTGCCATGTTTAGCAGAAATTGTGTGACAAATTTTGGTGCCACTTTTCATCATGTAAAATATAAGGCTAAAACAAAATGTTTGTAGTAAAAATATAATTTTTTTTTCTTCAACGCCCAATTGTATAAAATTCTATGACACATTTGTCAATATGATCACTGCACCCCTAGATGAATTTATTGAGAGGTGTAGTTTGTAAAATCAGGTCACTTCTGGGGGTCCTACTGTTCTGTCACCTCAGGGGCTCTGCCAATGTGACATGACACCTCCAAACCATTCCAACAAAATCTGAACCTCAATATAGTGCTCCTTCCCTTATGAGCTTTGTGCCTCAAA